>NC_031980.2:8682338-8984481 GCF_001858045.2 Oreochromis niloticus | reverse complement strand
GACAAGACTCAAACCACAAACACAGCGTGCCTCACACTAACAAAAAACCCACACATTGGCCCACACTGGCAACTTCTGCTTGGAGAAGCAAGTGAAAAAGTCTAACAATAGCAGCAGAGACGGTACAGACAAGTGATTGGATATCATACAGGAGCACTTGTGATTATTCCCCCTTTGGAATATTCCTACAACAGCAATATCTGATCCTGTATGATGAAACCATCTTCTGCGCAGACAGCAGACAGAAAAAAAAAAAAAAAAAAGTCTCTTATCTCTGTGTCACAGAGTTACACACGCAAACCAAAACACACCGAGAAAACACACACGCTGAGGCAGGCAGCGGGACAACTGAGGTATTGTGGGTAGCCGTCATGTTACTGGCTGTGTCTATAAGTGTGTGAGTCAGACTCTATTTTTAGATGAGCATATAAACAGCCGACCGAGTCTACCCAGACACAGACTCGCTGCTAACTCCCGTTCGTGACGGTCTCACCTGTCCTTTCTCAAACCTTACACCAAACTCAAAACTGTATACAGCTTTTCTTTTTCATCTGAATGCGTCTCCAAATGCATTAGCCACACCTTGCTGGCAGAGCAATTCCTCATGGCAGCAGATAAGAAACTTGCCTGTCCCAGTTTATTTGTACTTATTAACTAAGCCCATGAGAAGTCCAGTAACTGCTTTGCAAATATTGATGCACAATTAAGTGCATCAACATTTATCTTGAACTACACGACATGTGTTCACGGACGAGCTTTCCAACTTGAGCCTTGTGTTTGGGAACTTATTAGGAAATAAACCCTAAAAAGTCCTACTTTCAGGTAACCTTACAAGTAACAAAGATGATTTTTTTTATAGACAATAAAGAAATTTAGTCACTCCCACATGAGGTTTCAGTGTTTCAGAAGACAGAGATGCCTCTGACCATAAACTGACAATAAACCAAAACACTGAAATGGGTTGTTTATATAGATATCTATTTATAATCTCCTTCTTGGTTTTGTTCTTTTCGTGAAGTTGCTAAATCACGGCTTAATAATGATTTAAGAGTTTTCGTTTTCTTCGAGAAAGTGTCTGAATGACTGTTCGGGCTATTTTTAGCCAATGTGGGCTGCAGTAATTTAAGCTGGCAAAACTTCTCCCTTTTACCCAAAGAGCGAGCCACAAATTGGCACAGCTTAGCTGTAATTAGTGTCTCTAATCAAGGACACATGTATAAAATAAAAAAAACAAAAAAAGGTAACACAATATAGTCTGAGTTCTAGCAGCTGTTTAGAACCGCTGTTCCCTGCTGCTGCTAGATCTCACTGGCACGTACAAACTGTGATTCAACAACCTAATTGAGCATTTAGATATTATCCACTTCTTCTTTTGTGTAATGTAAGTTAAAAGATGTTCAGTGTCTCTACAAGTTATGCCTGGATATGGATTTGAGTGCCTGGTGTTTGAAGGTAAGGGTTGCTGTGGATCTGCTTCGCCACTCTGGAGCGAGGCTTACCAGTTCAACGTGATCCTGTTGGAACTTGTCTCCAATTTCCCGTAGTTTACGACCAATTTGCACCTCAACACTCAGCTCCTCGGGTCTCTCTGCCACGCTGTCAATGTCTTCCCCTCTGTCCTCTTCCTCCTCCTCCTCTTCAATATCTCCCCGGTCTTCCATGGGATCAAAGTGAACGGGAAAATGCAAGCGCAATCTGGCGTAGCCTAAAAGGAAAACATCAAGCTTCTTAACACTTGAGTTGTTGCTCGATTTTTTAAAAATGGTGAGAAGTTGTGGTCAGTGTTATTGCCAAGATCCCTACATAAGTAATATAAGCAGTGTTTGATTTGAGTAGGTAGTAGTTTCAGTTCAGTAAAACTGCTAATGTTTTGCTTATGAAGTTAAACTAGGCAGTTAAAAAAAAGGAAAAAAAAAAACTGTTTGAAACCGAGGCTTACTATCTTGTTTACTATTAGTGGCCTCAAACACAGTTGTGTCTGACTCGCCTACGCAAATATACAATATAAATATGGTGCTATAATAGTTTGTAAAACTGAAACAGGTCACGGGAAGATTATATCAGATCTTCTCGTGACTGGAAAAATTACAAAGTACATGAAGTACAAGTGAAGAGTTCACAATCAAGAAAAGTGAGCATGAGTGACGGCAGGTGGAAAACACCTTATTAAATCAACAAGATCCTCAGCGATCCGCCGCCTCTTTCTGGGCCGTGTCACTGAGTTTACTCACTGCCTGACAGCATGTTTTCCTACAGTCGTGCCACTTGAAGAAAAACAATTTTTAATGTTATCATGTGTGCAGAACGCTCTGAAATTTCGCCTCACAGAACAACGCAATATCTTTAAAAAACGCTGTGTGGAGAGATGGCATAAAGCCAAGTGCATGACATCCATTACATTGAATGACAAGGTAATAACAGTCAGTGGTGTTTATGCATTGATGACTTTAAGACGGAACAATAGGCACCTCTCAAGCACTGATACCGAGTCAACAAGCAAACAACATTCTACTTCAGCGTCTATTTAATTCATTTATCATGATGTCATACTGATTTGATTAGACATTGGAAAACACTATTGGATTAAAACTGAGGCACATATTAACACTGGTATGTCGCTTTACATGCTTTACAATTATTGTTGTCTATTTTTATCTTTTAAAGAAATGATCTTTTAAAATCCAAAGTAAAACAAAAATGGATCTTCTGTAATAACCACTGATCAAATTCAGATTAATTTTTTCTTCGCATTATGTCAGAAGCATATGCCTAATACTGCACTGAAGACAGTCACATAGAGAGTTCCTCTTATGAATATTATAGCACAAAGGGATCTCACAGAACTGATTTCTAGGCTTATCTGTTTTGCTGTGGTATTTTTAAATGGCATTTTGTTTGTCTCATGCTCCAAGGTTTGGATCTCCTCATACAGCACCCCCGACGAGAAACCCAAGAGATGAAATAAACTGCTTGTAGTCAGAAGTTAAACCGCATGTTTCTAAAACTACAAGCCCACATAACCTTCAGCAGGCTCACCCCCTCCTTACCATGAAACGGTAGGCAAGGCTGCCGTTGTAAGCTGCAGGGCAACGCGTTGACGCTGTTGTTGCTGTGGCTCTGCGACGTGGACATGGCGGCAGTGACGGCGGCGAGGGCCTGTCCGGCTGCGATCTGTGCGACTCGGTCTTCGTGTCTGACACCCCTAAAGGGAGTTCCCCACAGTTGCGAGATGGGCTGTGACATATCCTCCTCCTCATCATCCATCCGACGCCTCAGCGGTAAACTCCCTGCAGAGAAAGAAGAAAGGAACATCAAACTTTTCGAATGAGATCACCGGCATTTGTGTGCACAAGTGTTTTGCTAGTGTAAATACAAAATGTTTCTTCAGGATTAGGTTCGACTGTTGGCTATGTTTACGAGCTATGACGTCCAGGTAATTTGGGTGTGATTTGTTTTAAAACAACAACAAAAATTGCCAAATATCCCACTGCTGTCAGTGGCAACTTTGCCCTCTGGCAGATGGGCATGCATTGCACCCTACCTGTATTAAATGGAAATAAATCATTAGTCCTTATAATCTGCATTAAGAGGCTTATGTTGCACGTGGTAATACTGAAAACAAACAAGCAGAGATGGCTCGGTCAGAAGAAAAGACCGATCTGTAAATGTATGTGTAAAAGAAAAATAAACATACAACCGCCAACTGTATAACCTTGTTTTTATTGCAGTGATGATTAATAAGAGGAAACAAATGTATGGAAACACCCTATATAGGGGGACCCAGTGGGCGGCTAAAAACATTACACCAGAGCTGCTACCCTCCTGCAGCACATTTTGCCAAGCTGCTCCTCACAATATGCCAAATTGTAATTGAGTGCCAAAAGATCCACAGGAGAGGCTTTTCCCCCCACCCCTCTCCCTCAGAATGACTTTAATCTGAAGAGTGTGCCTCACAGAAGAGCACTGCCAGGGAATTCAATTCTACTCCTCCACATTAAGACCTTTACTCCATGTTCCAGCTCGCTCAACCACTGGATAGCCGTCTGTCCACACCGTTAACCTGCGCTGCACAGTGGGCAGAGCGTGAGGGCGACCACAGTGAAACCGCTGTTCAGGGTAGACTGTTTTGCGCCACATACAGTGAGTGAGATAACGAGTTTCACTCCATCCTCAAACGTGCCTCCTGAACACATACGCTCACGCTCTCTTCCTTGTTGGCCACACGCCAGTCTGAACTACTGTTATATCATTTTGTCAAGGGTGGCTGTCTTTTCCCTTTGTTGTGTAAGTGGAGACAAACAGGCTGAGTTGTCGTATGCAAAAAGTTGAAACTGGATACACTGGTATTGTGTTTACCGAGCGAGGCGGCCGCAGTCATATATCTCTCTTTGCATGATGTCATATCACATGGAGTCAAACAAGGAAACTGCATCTTTAACTGCTGTGGAAAAACACCGTCACTTTGTCTCATCCTTTGAATCTGATTGTTTGCTGGCAGAGGAAAACAGAATTATTGACAACCCCCCCCCAAAAAAAGAAAAAAAAAACATTTAACTGTGAAATTAGTAAAGTCACTTGTGCTTTAATACAGTTAAAAACTGCTCAAATCTGTGCCAACATCTCCTCTGAGCCAGTTAAGCAGTATATTAATTAATGTTATGCAAGCAGCAAGTTTCACTGAGCTCAAATGTGCGCTTGTGTGTCAACTGCATTGCAAGCCCTGTCTTGAATTTCCACTGGCAGTCATCATGAGGGCTGGCAGCATTACCATACTGTCAGACACATAAAAAAAATAAAAACAAAACCCCAAACATAGACAGGGAAATACACAGACTACAGGCAGACCGACACAAACACACACTGCCTGGGGGCTGCAGGGAGGCCTGGCAGCCACCACAGTGCTGGTCAAAAGTCTCAAAGCTCCAGTAGAAAGTGGCTCCCTCTGCTGCACCATCTGTGCACGGGCTCTGCTCAATGCAAAGCTGGGACTTGGGGAGCAGGCACACTGAACTCGAGTGATATGCGACCTGCTGCTTTCATGCAACTAGGAGTGCTGGATGCATGGTCCAGTTAAAATAAAACCTATTTCAATGGAAAAAAAATTGGAAAAGAGTAGTATGGTGTTTATTTTTTATTTATTTAATGATCTACTTTTTTCATTTTTTGCAGTTTTTCTGGTGTTCTACGTTTGGTTTTGTCATGTGGAAGTTAACACCTGGGGTGCAAGTGTGATAAAACTGCACTAAAATAATCGACTTTAACAGACATTTACGTCAAGGAGGTTCAGATCGACCGCAAGGACTCGACAGAGGACCCCCGGCGATCTACTGCGATTTATCCACATCAGAAGGACCATATTCCGGGCAGCTCAGAGCGTAAACACGCCGAGCTCGAGCGCTTGCGTGTTTACGCATCTAGAAACTCGCAACCATCTCATCTCCGACCATAAGAAGCTTGTCAAAACATCAGGCACAAAACGCAGATAAAGTTGACTTTAAATCAATGCATTTTTGTTATGTAAATCAGTTAGCGACAACTTACTTTAGTCTTTAATCTTACTTTACTTTAATCTTAAAAAAAGAAAAAGAAAAGAAAACCGAAAACACATGACAGCTAACTAGTTGTATTAAAGAATAAACCAGGACCGCGTTTATTTGTATTCCTACTATGGCTCCAATTATCCGGCGCTGACACGTCCTCCCGAGAAATAAAACCTTCAAAACAAACTTGAAAAGCGTCTAAAAAGACACCAGTCACGGTGCCTTACACACAAAACCACTTACTTTTAGCGTCCGAAGTCATTAGCCGGTGATAAATCCGCGCTAAATTACCTGTAATATGCGACCAATAACGCTTGTCAAACACCGGGAGCAACCAGGAGCCCGGGACGTGGGGAAAGCACGCGCGAGAGGTGACGAATTCAACCCGTCTCTGTCCCCTCTTCACCGAGTCCGTTAAAGAAAACAAGACAAGGAAGTCTGGCTAGCATAGAGAGACGGTCAGAAACACATGTAGAAGCGCTCTCTGCCACACGCCAGCCACCTGACAGGTCCGCTCCTCCCGTCCCTGCCCGGGCATGCCCGAGCTGCCCGCACATTTGTTGATAAACTCCCACAAACGGGCGGCACGCGACAGCTCAGCGCGCGCAGATAGACTCGTTCTCCAAATCAGAACAACCGGGCATTACACTCACCGCCAATATACGCGTTTTCCGTTGTGATCGGTGGTATCTTGACAACTTGCTGTTATCGTGTTTCCTACAGATTGCGGTGATGAGCCTCGGTACCTTCCTCGCATTACAACAAGTCATGAATGTTTGCTGACTAGAGTGAGGGGTTGTTTTTTTCTGGATCAAAAAAAAAAAAAGACGGGGAAAGGGGGCGGATCCGCCCCCCGGACCCGCCCCTTCTTAATAATGTGAAAGGACCAGAGTCAGCCTGTTTATGCAAACATAATACATCGAGAGAATATGCTTTAGTTATCACTTTTTAGCGTGTGAGTAGTGGTAAAGAAGCATTAAATTTTAATCAAGTCAAAGTAGTAACGGCAGCCTTTAAAAATATTCAAGTAAATTATTTATTTATTTTTTGTTGTTTGGTTTTCGACGTTATACTTGATACAGATTAGTGCATTTCTGACATAAGCTATACGCAAAATCTCCGGAGGAAAAGGCACATGAATGAAGCCTTTCGAGTTACTTCAGTAATTATAAAAAAGCTATTTAGGTGCAAAGCTACTTTACATTTAGTTGGGTTTTTTTGCTTTTGTTGCATGATTTGTCGAAATGAATAATAATAATAATAATAACATAATAATAACCATAATAAAAGGTGGCTGGCCCTTTAAGAGAACAGCCCTCTTGCTGAACACAAGCTGGTGACTAGCTGCAAACCAATCAGCGGGTTTGTTTTGGTCCCGCCTTCTCCTCCGTGTATCTTGACACGTGGAGGGCAAAAAAAGAAAAAAAAAAACCGCAAACCGAAATCCGACATGTGACTGCTTTCAGCGCTCTGCTCAGCTGATTGGGAGCTGCTGCTATAGAGTGGATGTACCCACCCAATTGCTGGGGTCCATATGACGATGAGCTGTGTACTGTCAAGGCAACAAACAGACTCGCAGATGGCACGTATGGATCTCAGTGAAATACAAAAATACTGTAGTATCAAATGTATGCCAGCCTCATATGATCTAGCACATTGGAGTAGTTTTGTATTGAAATGTGTCATTTTTAAAGAGACACAAGTGTCTGCTTTATACCTTCTGCATATATCATAGTTACTTTTAACATGTTGATTTTACAGAATAGTTTGTAAAATAGAAATGACGTTTACCAAACACATATGCCAGTCTGCATGATGACTTCTTTTGTACTTTTCACAACAGGATTCAAATGTCTCTAATGCCTTCCTTCCTTGACAACAATGCATTGAAATAACCATAGAGCCCTTTTCAGTCCATCCCCTGAAGGCACCCATAGTGTCCTCCACTGATGAATGCACAGTGACACTGGTATAAACAGCAACAAGGACTGTTGACCCCCATTGCAGGGTGGGGGCATGCCTACGCATGGCATCATTCAAAAGATGAAGAGGGGAGAGAGAAAAAAAGTACAGTGAAAACTAGTCTGCTAAAAGGGGTTGCTGAGTGCAAAACAGCTAAGCAAGAAAATTGAGACTTTTTGATCATCTTGTGAGTCAGATTTCCCCCCAAGAGACCATTTCTGGATGACAACAGATGCTGTGGCTTTTGCGTACAGTCCTGGTCAGCCTGTGCACAATGTTATGTTTTCACACTGTCCTGCCCCTTTGTTGTGCAGCTGCTAACGTGTGAATTTCTCAAGTATTCACAAAATTCCCATGCAGACTTGCTGAGCAGAACTAGCAAACAACCGCGCCTCCGCCTTGTTTAAGCTGCAGTTTGACAACTCCCAACCCCCCACCCACTCCAACCCCCTTTCACAAATCCTTGCAGTGAAAGGGACCCCACCCAAAATTTAAAGAAAAAAAAAAAGAGCGAGATCAGATGGTGGTTGTTTTTGCTCTCTCTCTCTCCCTGTCTCTATGAGTCCATGTTTTTTCCCCTCAGTAAATCCCATCAGTTGTCAATCAGTGAACATTCAAGCAGACTGCAATGGCATAGATGATGATGACATCTGAACCATTTCTCTCCAAATCCCACCTCCTGACAGTTGTGAATTAAATCTGTACAAGCTCTTACAATACCAACCGCATTGAGTTGTACAATTTAAATTACGTTAAAGTTTATTTCAGCTATACAGAATAGTCTTTATGAATTCAATGACACAACAAGGTCATGTATGAAAATAATTACTTATGAATGCTTAATTAGGGCACTGAAAAGTAAAAAAGTCACATCTCTCTTTTTTTGTTGTTTTTTAGAGTTTGATGTGGGTGTAAAAATTTAGTCCACAGAATGCTGTATTTGAAAAACAAAGAAATCCAATCGCCCATAAGCACTTCATCACTTAAAAAAAAATTTTACCCTCACGTTATCAACAACTAATTAGTGTTTCCAAACAATAGCTCCAAGATCTGTGCATTTCAGTCACAGTCAAATCTTTCTGCCAGAGGACTCTTGGGTATACAACAGCTTTTCATCAGTTAAACTGTGGTTTGGTGGAGTCTTGTTGTTCTTTTGAACACAGAGCTGTTAACCACATTTGTTTTGCAAATCAGATTTTTTTTCTCTCTCCCTCTGTTTTGGCAGAGAACGTAACATGACGCGCCGTCAGTACGACAGATTCAGAAACACAAACCTTGTGTATTGTGCAATCTCATCTACTGTTTTAAGTCATTTGCTTCTCTTTTGCTTTCAAGTGCTCCGCATCAGACCCTTTTGAAGAGGGAAAACAGCCTTTGTGTCTGAGCTGAACTCAGAACTTGTCATCTAAACTCAAACTTCTACTGCCTCTAATGTGTCAGCTGCGGTGGCAGACGACGTGTCCCAGCCCATTTTTGTCGGAGCAATTTCTCCCTGCGAGGCAGTCAAAATTCTCCACAGTGAGTTATTTCTGACTACGTGCTGCCAGCTGAGGTGATAAGACCCCCGAATGTTGAAATTTTTCAAAGTCCGCTGCATAATGATACAATTTGCTTTGTGGCTTTTTCGCTAATGGTACCTGGCATCCAGACACTTTGTCTTCGATCTTCAATCCTTTCTGCGCCCAAACAACTCCATCATTGTTTGTGCTTGTACCAGTATGCACTTTCACATCCCAATTTCACGCTTTCGATCCCCTTGCTATTCAATTATCTGCTTAAACCCCTGTTTTAAGAGACTGTTTTTCACATAAATTGATTGTGAAACAAGCGAAAGAGATGCCAAGCTTTTTTTTGCATGTTATTGGAAAGCTTCACCCCCTCACACTCCGCCCTCATATTCCCTCCGCCTATTCTGTCAACACCTCTTGATTTTAACCGCAGGTACAGCAGGGGCCCAGTGAATGAATGCTGCTCTCTCAGGGTTCATCCAAAGGTAACACATTTGAAGCCCAGAACCGCCCGAGGGAAACACTTCCCTGACGATTATGTGGATTTTGACATGACTTTCATGTCCTGGAGTAAATGTAATCCTATACATAAGGAATACCTGGGAAGGCTTGAGGGTGAAAATGAACTGTTGCATTGTGTCTTTCAATTTGTCGTCACGTACTCCAGCTGCGATGGCAAGTTTGCAGTTAATGAACACTTAATGATTACTGAGTGGCAGCAGCGGCAGCAGTCGCAGCTCAGGTGGTAAACAAACCATTTGTCAGGCAGAGTGGCAGAGCGATGACACCTGTGCAACATCCAAAACAATTCTTACATCCAATTTGCAGGTGTCCCTGCACTAGTGCTCAGTAGCAGATTATTGCTGTCACGCTATTGTTGTGTGGTGTACTTATTGCTACCCACAATTTTTTTTTATGTTTTAATTTAATCGTGAACAAACTATGACATCCGTCAAAACACCTAGAAGTAGGTACCCCCAAAAAGTTGATTCTGTTCAGCTGGACGTAGCGTTTTCAGTGAAAGAAACATTTCGTCACTCAGCCAAGTGACTTCTTCATTCTCAGCTGACTGCAGGTTTCACCAACCTTATAAACCACACATTTGCCTTTTGACTGAAACTGACAAACAAAGGGCTGTGAGGTTAGTTTCTGTGACGTCAAAAACCTCAACGTTTCTCCCACTGAAAACACTACATCCAGATCAACAGAATCAAGTTTTTCTGATTTCCTTACATGGATGATTGAGCATGCATCAAGACATTAGATGTAAGAAGTCAAAAGAAACTGGACTTGTTATGTCTTGACCAATCAAGTGTAGGTCTAGCTGTGAACTAGATGTCTAGATATAGACATCATCTTTCTATCCACATGACCCACAAAACTGTTATAAAACTACACCAGCTGGGGTGTGAGGTTTCTTTAGCAGTAAAAAGCTGCTAACTGAGTTTTGATTTACATGTGACTTTAAAGTGTTCCTGGGTGATGTACAGAAATGTAGGAAGTATGTAACCTATTTTTGAACCTTGAAAAGATAACTTGTTGTATTTTGCAGGAGAATGAAGTGCATTCGCTTGCTGCTCTCTGCTTTAATTCTTGGAACTCTGTGCTCACTCAAGTGGCAATAATGGGATTTTGGGAAGTCCATGTCAGATGTGATGAGCTGCTTCCCGCAGCCCCCTGCGCAGAGGAGTTCAGGGGGTGGGGGAGATAACAAAGTGGTGAAAGATATGTGTGAGCTGTTTTTTTTATAAGGTGGGGCACTCCGAGCTTTTCTGCAAGGCATTAATCTTGTTACCTCATTGGCATGTTTGACAAAAGTTCAGGTGTCACTGTACAAGCTGTACAGCGGCATGTGCTTCTGCAGCTCTTCATCCCTGCTTTTATATGGATCCTCTTCAGAGATGTCCCACAGTTTTCTAAATACTTCGCTGGCTGCTAAAGTGCTGGTAGGTAGGTGCTGTGCAGCGGATTAAAAAAAGAAAGCAACGATAAATCATTGAAGGAAGGAGACATGGATGGAAATAGAGTTGGAGTTGGTCTTGTTTCTACGGTAACTGTCGACGGGGAGGTACCAGGGATGAAAGTGGAGAGAAAACAAACCTCCCCGCTCCGATGGCAACAGCACAGCAATTGGTTCGCGTTTCCTGCGAGGACAGGAAGAAAAAAAACATAACAAGGTCCCCTAGTAGCCCAGGAGACACAGTTCGATGTTGCATCAGAAAAGCAAGAGGCAGGGCAAAAAAATGAACACACTCTCGCAAACATGCGCGCTCAACTTGTACACGCACACACACTTTGCTCTCACACACAATCACATGCTCCACTTCACCCTGCAGCTGCCCCTCCCGCTACTTCTCTCCCACTCTCCCGCCAAAACATCTACAGCACGTGAAACCTGCCTAGAAACCGAGGGGAAACTTCCGCCTTGCCCTGATTGGCTGAGCTCCCTAGCAACCGCGTATGTCTAACCAGCCAGTCAGGCGCATTGTGAGAGGCACACTGACCCAATGAAACAGATTATTCAGAGGCGCGGGGCAGGCACAGTGACCTGGTAACAGTCAGGAGAAGAAGTCAGGGAGACGCTGGAGGGAGAGAAGAAAAGCTCTCTGCGATTGGCTCATAGATTTCCTCTCTGCTCTGATTGGTTTGCTGCTCTCCTCTTTGCAGTCATTCATACATTTTCTCTGCCTGCCTCAGCATTAGCACCCCTTTTCCCTCCGCCCTCAGCCAGTTCGTTCAACTTCCAGAGTGGCCACCCTGCCCTCAAGGAAATCCACTGCCGAAGGTCAATGCAAAGACTGTGCTGCTCAAATGGGATTGGTTCAGACAGGCAGGAGCAGAATGACATCCTAGTAACAAGTCTACCTCATCATGTCAGTGCCAGATTAAAGCTTGTGATCAACAACTTGTTAAACAACACAAGTGCTCTTGCTGTTGCCGCCGCTGATGAGCTTGTTATTGTCTTGCTTGTAATGGACATGGGCCAGTGAAAGGCATAATTAGCTTTTCACTTAATAATGCAGAATTTGACAGGGCTGTTCTCCAGGCAAGTAGCAAGACACAAATTAGCAAGTGGTTAGTTTGTTTTGAAAAACGAAGCTTTTGAAGGCATTCTGGACGAGGACTACGAAAATCTTTTTAAACATTCCAAACTGCTTGTTCCAATGGTGTGGGGAATTAATGTCAATACCCTGCAGGATCAGGAGTTCACATTGAATAGTTAATGAGTTGGGGGAGAGCACAATTCAAATAGTTCTGCGAATTGAGCATGCCATGCATACAGCCTAATTTAACATAACTGCAGGCAAAAATTCACTCAGGCAGCAACATTATACCACCATGATTAGTAAAAACAACATTACCATCCAGCTCCGAAATAGCTCATAGCTCCATAACAAATTAGTTGACTGGGGTTGGAAGATAAACTAAATATATAATTGAAAAATTGTTCTTTGCTTGCAACAATAAATGCTTCACTGTGTTACTTATTCTACAGTGAATGTTTCACTTAAATTGCTGTTCAGAGCTAAAATGTTCTTTACCAATGGCACAATGCACTGAACCTACCAGAAAGAAAGTTTTCAGTTCATAACAATGTAAAGTATCACTGCCTACATAAGTTTTAGAAGTCAAGATCCATCCACCCATCCATCGCTTATAAATTCGCAGTTGTGGGAGGGTGGGGATAAAACCTATCCTAGCTATCACAGGGTAAGAGGTGAGGTAAACCGCTACTGGTCACCAGCCTGCGTCTCTACTTAGAGGTGAAGGTCAAATTTTTAGTGCAACTAAATGTTTTGTGAAGCTATAGTTTAAACTGTGTCAACACAAAAGCCCTGTTATAAAAGCTTTCTTCACACTTAAGGGAAATAAACATTCTGAGATTAGTGAAAAACTAAGCTTAACACAAAGACAAACTCCTGCAAGAAATGCAGGAGCTTACATCTTACACGTGTCACTGTGCAGCTGGTGCACAGTGTTAACAGTTTTGAGACATTTAAAAAAATGGGCATAAATAGGACTTGAAAGCAGTGGTGGAAATATCAGTATTTTTGAACTTGCAGAAAGTAAGGTGAGAAAGACGAAGCATTATTCATGTAGTACTGTGATATGAACTGAACCCTGCAAGAGAACACTAGGTTGTCAGGACTGAGTTGTATGTTCTGTTTCATGAGTTTTAAGTAGTTTACTGCAACCTGCGACAATTTGGAAGTTTTTTATGGCATTTCGATGAAGCGTGTCAGAAATTTATTTTACCTTCCTTTTGGCTAAGTTATGGTGTACTTGATACCATTAGAAGCCCAAACCACCAGTGGCCAATGTATGGTCAGTCATAATTATATACTTTGTTAGGTACACCTAATAATCAGTTGATCATTAACACAAATATCTAATCTAATGCTGGGAACCCAATCAATTTTGGCATGTATGGTTAAGATCACTTGCTGAAGTTCAAACCAAGCATCAGAATGGGAAAGAAAACTGACTTAAGTGACTTAAGTGACATGGTTGTTGGTGACAGATGAGCCAGCAGAACTTCATAAAATGCTGACGAACTAGGAGAAAAAGAGGAAGAGGAGGGGGAGAGGAGAGGAGAGGATGGTCAGAAAAGAGAAAATACCAAATAACTGTAGTTCTCTTGCAGAAATGCTTTGTTGATATCAGAGGTCAGAGAAGAATAGCCAGAAAATCATTGTATTCAAATGGCCTCCATAGTCACCAGATCTCAGTCCAAGAACATCTTTGGGATGTAGTGGGAGTGTGGACGCACATCATGGATGTGCAGCTGACACATGTGCAGCAGCTGTGTGATTCTATGATGTCAATATGAACAAAACTCTGAGGATGTTTTGAGCACCTTGTTGAATTAATGCCATTAAGAACTAAGGAAGCTCTAAAGGCAAAATGGGTTCCAAACCCTAGAAAGTTGCACCTAAATATACATATTAGTAAGTTTATGTACCTCTACAGTCATGTAATCTAACATGGTTACATTTTAATTGGACATAAGTTTTGTGCTGTTTGAAACTGCCATAGAGCAGATTAAATAAGATGTTTCATCTTGTTTGTCTAATAGCAACTCTTGCTATGGCTATGGCTATAAAGTTATGTGTTCATTCATTCATTCATTCATTTATTTATTTATTTATTTGCGAGGGGGGGGGGGGGGGGGGGGGATTTTTGAAGGTCATGTATAGTGAATAAAATCACACGCTGAAAATTCTAGCGCTAAATGAAATGGTGGCAGAAATGTAATGCGCTGTGTAGAAAATAGGAAGTGATTTCAGAAACAACTGGGGAAGTCACTGTTTTTTCCACTCCAGCTTTTGTACAGATAAAACCAATAGATATAACTAGGGTGTGATTTGTGATAAAAACAAAGGCTGGGGCTGGGGGTCAGGGCAGCCCCAGTGCAACTACTTTTCAGCAAGAAGAGATGAGTTGCAGAACTTTGCACTGTGGGAAATTCTGATGTACACAATCAGGCATGTTGTTGACAACATGCAGGAGTATTTCTAGTGTTTTTTGTGAGACTCCGCTAAAATATGACATCCTTTCCATTTCTCTTTTATTTAGTTAGCAGTAGTTTTCACTATGAAACAACTGTCTTTCAGCTTAATGAAAAGTTGAAACAGAACATAATCCAGGTCCCCTCTACACAGTTTCATCTCTATTGTATCTCTACCTCTATTGGAATCAAATCAGCTTCTTATTTTATTGTTGTTTCCACTGTAGACTGTTACAAGCCTACCACCAGCCTACCAATTTTGCAGAGGTGGAAAGATGTAGATCACAGGAGGAAAATCCCTCCATCCTCCCTGGTAAAGTTTCCCCTATGTAGAACATTTCGATTAGCCAGCTTTAGAAATGGATTTGGTTTCTTTTAGACCGATAAACCATTACTTTAAAAACCCTTACTAGCTCCAGCTGTCTTAGCTAATTATAGACCGATATCTAAACCTTCCATTTATTTCAAAAATTCTTTAAAGAGTAGTTTCAAACAGTTAAATGATAATTTGCAAAAGAATGTTTTATTTGAAGAGTTTCAATCAGGATACAGTGTATCATAGCACAAAACAGCACTACTAAAGGTTACTAATGGTCCTCTTATGGCTACTGAAAGTGGACTCATCTCTGTACTTGTGTCCTGTACCTGTCAGATCTTAGCACAGCATTTGATATTGCTGACCACAGTATTTTACTACAGATAGTAGAACACACTGTTGGTATTAAATGAACTGGCACTGTCAGATAGATTCCAGTTTATGTATATAAACATGGATTCTTCCTCACACACAAAAGTAAGTCTCTGAGTTCCACAGGGTTATGTTCAGGGACCAATAATTTTTACATTATACAGTGTCTTTCTTAAAGACACAAAGTCCTGGATGACCTCCAAATTCCAACTTCTAAATTCAGAAAAAAAAATAGATCATTGTAATTGAAACACAGTGTCTAACCAGATATTTACTGTAGATGACATTAATCTGGCCTCCAGTAACACCACGAGTAACTTTGGAGTCATTTTTGATCAGGATATGTCCTTCAGTGGGAATATTGAACAAATGTATAGGACTGCAGCCTAGCATTAGTGCAATATCTCTAAATTGGCGCTGAAAAGTAGTAAATGCATTTAGTAGTTCTAGGCTGGACTATGGTAATTCATAAATATCAGGTTCCTCTAAAAGGGTAGAGTACAGACAGGTACAAGAAAGACCAGTTTATCCCATATTAGCTTCTCTTTATTGGCTCCTGGTTAATTCAAAATTGAATTTAAAATCCTTCTCACATGCAGTAATCAGGTCTATCAGATCTTAAAATTCTCAGAGTACCTTATTATCCTAACAGAGCACATCACTCTCAGACTGCTGGCTTACTTGTGGTTTCTAGTTTTCAAATGGGAGCAGAGCTTTCAGCTAACAGGCCCTTCTGCTAACCAGTTCCCAGTTTGGATTACGAAGACAGATTTGACGGATCCGGGTGCTCTCCAATAGCGTGTCTTTTGTCCTGTCTCTCTCTGCCCTTATCTCACTGCCCTCACCCCCAACCAGTCACAGCAGAGGGCTATCCCTCCCCGAACCTGGGTCTGCTAAAGGTTTCTTCCTATTAAAAGGGAATTTTTCTGTCCCAATATTGCCAAGTGTTTGCTCACAGAGCCTTATGTAATTGTTGGGCTTCACTTCCAATATAAAGCACCTTGAGGTGACCACTATTGTGATTGTTACTGTGCTATATAAATAATTGAACTGAATTATTTTTTTATTCTGCATGATATTAAGTCAGAGAAAAGTTTGAAGAGTTTCCTGATAAACTAGGATTATGTTGCACCACCTCTCCTGCTCTTTGCATTGTTTTTACAAATTCATTTAAGCTAGCATACTTTCTGTCCTGTATGATATAAGCTGACTATGTTCCCCAAATGAATTGCTAATGTGAGTCCCCAGAGTTCTTGCTATCCCGAGGAAATATAAGATCTTATGGTGCTTAGCAATCAGAGAGTGTTTCATAGGGGAATATTCCTTTGTGAAATCTTAAATGTGAGGTCATGCATGTACCTGAAAGCTTAGCTGAGTCTTTAAGAAGTGTAAAATGGAGATTAAAGGAAACCTAGCAAAACAAACCAGACATTAGAATGCAACATATTGAAATGTAAAATAAACTTGACATTGTTGTATTAAGATTGTTAAAGTCATTACTTTAGAAACGTAATTTTTAAGTTCTAAAAGTTGGCAATCTTAGTTTTCTCAGTTTTTGCAAAGGCCTTGTTAATGTCAGAGGGAATGACTTCAAAACAAATCATTCTTATAGGGTCTTTCCAAATGGTCTTGCTCATTGATGACTCACCCAGTTTAAAAGCTTTCATTTTAAAGAACCATAAATCCTCCCTGTCAATAATAAGCTCCATCTTCAACTCAGGCACTCCTTATAGGCAAATAGGTGTCATAATTTTTAGATTTTATGTTTGGCATTACGTCACCCCTCAGAGCTACAGGGATTTACATATCCTTCAGTTTCTGCCAGGGATCAGCGGTACGCCATGCTCATCCGTGAAATGACCTATTCAACTTTTTTGTTTGGCCTGTAGAGGATCTTCTCTGCTGTCTCTGTGAAGCTAATTGGATACAGCAGAGCACCAAGCCATGTTTCACAGCCAGGGGGAATCAGTCCAGGAAATAAAACATAAAGGTATTGTCTCCTTGAAAGCAGTGTGCATTCAGCATTTTAAGCACATCACTGTCTCCGGAAAGGACTGGCAGAGAGAGCCGGAAAAAATGAAAGATGTCGGACAGGTCTGTGAATAGACAGTGAAATTCGTTCTTTTTTCTTCTAAACACAGCCACACAAATGCACTGGATTCCACAGGATGTAGTATTTTCATGCAAATAATTACTTTAGGAGGAAATGCAAAGAAAGGGATAAATATGTCTATTCATATTAAAATAATTCTGTGATGTTTGGCCATATAATTCTTTCAAACACTGTTAGTACTTCTTCCTATCATCTTGAGACTCTAACTCCACGGTTATTATTATGGTATAATTAAAAGCTGAGCATGCTGGAAGAGAATTTTTAATTATACAAATGTTGGGAACTTTGTAACTTTAATTGCTTCTCATTTATTTATTCAGCTCTGACCTACATAGAAACTTTCCCAAAGATCATTTATCAACCAAATCAATTATCACGTCTCGGATCAGGAGACATAAAAGACCCGCTAGACTTTCAGAGTTACAGCAAGTGAAATCAATGAAGCAGCCGCTCCTTACTTTGAAATCTATCACACTTGTGCAGCGTCCTGGGCAGCCGTGGTGTATCTCAGGGGGGTCAGCAGCACTGAAGGATCTCCACTGTGCTGCTAAAGACTGCCTGGAGGTGTGACAGCCGCCCTCTGATCTGTCAGCGCCTCTGAAGATCTAACGACAGTCTTTGCGCCCCTCACATTAAGTTGCAGCACTTAAACAAGCCACACAGACACACAGCACGCCAGCGATTTCCACCATCTTCCTGAAAATAAAGAGCCAGGGAATACCTCCAAAGGAAATGAGGCAGTCCCAAACATGTTTTGAATAATTTTAAGCTTGTCTTAATTAGACATTCATTATCCAATGGCTCAGTCAGTGCACAGTAGAGCCGCAGCGCAAAACATTTTAACTAACACCCACCATGCTTCACACCTCAAATGTTAGAATACACTGAATGCCATTTTGTACCCCTCAGCAGCAGCTTTGCTGAAATTTGCCAGTCAGTGTTAAGAAATGATCCAGTTACCACGAAGGAATTTTATGCTCACAAAATTCTATTTTCTGGTCAATTTAGGAGGAGGCTGCATGACTGAGCTGCGAATTAATTTTACTGTCTTTGCACTGGCTTCCTTCCTCATTTCCCAAAGGCTTTGGGTGACTGAACCTGCTACACACAGCACATGGGCAGCAGATGTTACATTTGTACCAGGTTTGTATTGATATCATTATAGCACTTGCGTCATGCCAGCACACGAGGCTCTATTTCAGACAGACAGTTTTGGGAACACACCTGTGGCCAAGGACCATATGCATTCAATGACCACCACATTCCTGTTGCTCGCAACCAGTGAAGAATAATGGGGCTGTTTTTAATTCACTGAGTGCATCCACATGTGTCGGGGAATGGGGGTGGGATGAGATAAAGGCAATAATTTGCAAGACTACCCAGCAAACATGGTTGACCTGACGTCATCTCCCTGGTCAAAACTGGACGCAATAGAATTGCAGAAATGATGGAGTTCTGTTGACGTTTCTATTTGGAATAAAGATCTATTTAGACCACAGTTCTCCTCTCCACATGCATATAATATAAGGTTGTACCAAAAAGAATGCAAATCATATCTCTATACAATAGTTACACTCGTCCAACACTTTTGCGAGCATATCTGGAGTTACTGCAGCCACTGCTGTTGTTACCGATCAGCAACCATGTAAAACTCATTAATTCCCTCTTTCTAACAGTACGCAATCCAATCATCACCAGTGAATGGCTGACGAATTAAAGCACTTTGAAATCACTTTAGAGCCATTTAGGTTTATCCACACCTAAATTCAGTCTCATTTGTTGCATGGTGAACTTAACATTTTAAACTGTTATAAGAATCACCCCTGTCACTGATGTCCGCATCATAAGCCTGGGGATGTCACTACTTGAGTGTAAAAGTAGTTAGCTCAGCAAGAAAATGAACAGTGTTAGGTTAACTGCACATTCAAAACTGTGTATACGTGTGAACACTTATCTGTCACTATTTGTGAACAGATTAGTGACCTTCTCACTCTATGACACCTTGGGTGAGTTGCAGTACTTCCCTCCCTGAGCTGAAGAAGATGGATGGATTCAAGAAAACCTGCCTCAAATAGTGGCACCAGAGAAAATATACGGTTATCCAACTGGATTTCTCCCCTGAGAAATTTCACAGCAATCCACCCTTGGTACACACTTATAAAAGTTTAAGATCAGTGCCTAAAAATTAAGAGAAGATGTAATGCTTGGAGCATAAAATATGACAACTTAATGAGCAGAGCAGCAAGCTATATGAAATATTTAAAGATGTTTCAATGGCAGGGGTTTTTAATTGTGAGAGAATTCTGTTCTGTCTAGTTAATAATAGAGTTACTAGGTAGTCATGTGAATAGCAGCGACGGCTGGAGATAATGTCTTTCTGCTTAGAGCATTTTCATACGGATCATACAGCCACCATCCAGAGCTGTGACAGTCATGCATTAAACTGAGGAGTTCACAAAGGCGAATGTGTCTCTGCTGACTTGAGAGAGGATGTGCAGATTTTGGCATAGTGAATAAGAGCTGCAGCTCGCTGGTCCATACATAGCCGGCAGTCACAGTCAGTCTCCTCATCTTCCCCCAGTAACCATCCCAAGGGAAGCAGGAACTGACGTGCCGTTAAAGAGACTTTGAAGAGAGGCAACTGTCAGCATAATTGCTTCTGCTTTGTAGCAGTGCAGAAAGGAAGTGCAGATCTGGGTGGGATGAGGACAGAGTGTACAGCTGTGGAAATACATCTCTATGCACAGTGTAAAAAAAGGGATAGGTCGGGCTGTCACTAAGGCAAAAAACTGTTAAGGAATATGCAGTTTTTTTCCCCCAGAAACATAACAAGAAAAACAAAATTGCGACTGTGACTGCTGATGTTTTACACTGAACTATCAGAGTAGACGCAATTAGCAGGAATATATTTAAAATATTTTTAAGAAGTCACATTATAAATGCTAATATTTGAGTACAGTAGCTGTATAAGTAGTGAAGTGGGGGGAACCAAGCGTGAAGAAACCTTCAGTGATGCCATGTGCTCGGCGATTGCTAAAATGACTCGGCAGAGGAGATGACCTCATTTCCTGTGTGGCTGCAGTAAAAAGGGAGTTTTGGGGACTTTTTCCATTTTGCCTTAAAGTTGTTATTAAGATTAAAATTAGATCCCAAAATAGCGAGATTTATGTCAGTTTTCTATGAGATTGAATGTTTCTTTAAAGCAGACCCTATTTCAGCATATAAAAGGTCTGAAAATTACAGATATGGGTGCATCAAAGCTGTGACATTGATACATGTTACGAATACATTTGCCTAAAAGCCTTTTTGTTCGATAAGCACCGCACACTCAAACACTTAGTTGCATAGTTCACAGCAATTTTCCACAGAAGCATTCACACTGAACTCTTCCTTGAATGATTCTTGTTATTGTCTATGAATAAGCGCGTGCCCCACCCTGGTAGCACAACTGGTGCAGGATCAAAAGACTCATGTAAACAACCCATGAAAAGGGTTATGTTACGCATGACACCATCACTTAATTACAGTGTCTTTTATACAAAGCAGATCTTGCTTGTAACTTCCTTCGATATACAGCCATGGCTCCAGATGATACCTGCTTTTACTGGGATCCAGTTTATTTAACAGTGAACCCAATAACACTGTTTCAAACAGAACTAAAAAAAAAAGCAGTTTTACCCAAGTAGTAAGCTGCTGTTTGTATTTTTGTAATTGTATTACTCTGCCTCAATATAAATCAATTCCATTCAATTTTATTTATATAGCGCCAAATCACAACAACAGTCACCTCCAGGCGCTTTATATTGTAAGGTAGAGCCTACAATAAAACACACAGAGAAAAAACCCAACAATCAAATGACCCCCTATGAGCAAGCACTTTGGCGACAGTGGGAAGGAAAAACTCCCTTTTAACAGGAAGAAACCTCCGGCAGAACCAGGCTCAGGGAGGGCTGCGACAGTTCTCACATCCAGCTAGTGTCCTTCGCTACTCATAAGCCATTTAACTTGTGTCACATGAGTGGCTCAAACTTAAATATTGTGAACCTATACAGTATTTGCCTCCTTCCTGATTTTGATTTTATTTTTATTATAATATGATAAAAAAAAATACTGCATTCTGTATTTAATCAGTTTATTTTCTGTCTAATATTTGTTTGAAGATTTGAAACATGTAAGTGCTAGAAATATGCAAAAAAAATACATGAAAAAAATGTGGATGGGAGCAGTAGGTCCCATGTAATGCATGACCTTTGACATTATTTCTGTTGTTTTTCATTCATAGCACTTTTTTTCATTAATGCTTGAATGTTTTCAGTCCTTGAGATTTTAGGGTTTCTTTTTCCAGAAGTGTACCTTGTTTTCTTTCCAGACTAAATTACTGCCATAACATTCCCATGCTGACTTAATTTTCCTGAGAAACCCTACAGGTCACCAGACTGGATGTTTTTAGAGCCATCGCTTTGAAGTTCTCACCTGATTTAGACGAGGAAGTTCATGTTTGCTCGGGATTAAGTGAAGGGAGAGGCATGTGGGTTGGCAGAAATAGCTTCAAACACTTTCACCCGTTTTTAGGTGGGTGGATAAGACTTTAGGGTCACCGCAAAGAAAAACAATGACATCAGGATAACACCCCACACCTCCCCCCACCCCACCACCACCACCACCACCCACACACTTCCCAGCAGTCAGCCTCGGCTTCTGTGATGAATGGGACATGGCCACCTAAAATGATGTCACCCCCTAAGCCGCTCTTTCGTTGTGTCCCTCTGGGACCCCTCTGGGACTCTCCAGGAGCACCCACACCTGCGGTTCATAAACACCCACACATATATCAAGGGGAAGTTTCACAGAAAATGCCACAACTCAGATGTTAATGTTGGGTGGCATCATGGATGGAAAGGGCCCAGACCAGTGCATCACAGCATTCCTTTTGCATGTAGTCAGAGTTTTCAGGGGAACTCCACTTCAGGAATGTCGGTGACCTTAGTGGCTAAAAAAAACTTTGTCAATGAGTTTGAGACCTTTTAACATGATGACAGCCTTACAATTGTTTTTGCCCAAACCGATACTGTTTTGAACTGCTATTAATAACCTGCTATTTTATAACTTATAAAATATGGACCAAAATCTGTACTTATACACACAAATACACATATACACCAAAGGCATGTTAGGAAACTCACTTCTTTGCTTTCTTGCCAAGAGTTTCATGGAAAGACTGGTTCCCTCTGATAACCCCATGGGACATTAGGGGCTGTTTTTCACTTTGCCGGCAGAAACACTACAATAAGTCTGAGGACATTGTGATTAGACCTGAGTTTTTGCTGTGTCATAGGTTGCATGATAACAACAGAGCTGGAAAGGAGATGTATGACTTCAGGCTATGGGGTTGAAAGCACCCATTTATGTGCTCTTTTTATACAAAGGCACACTAAGCTTAGACACAGGCTTCCTCTGGCAGACTACAGCTCACAGCACTACTGATGAAAACCTCCAGAACCTCGAAGAACAAATCTTTTGTAGCTGCCTGCATATTTGCTTTGGTTGTTTTGGTCTTTTACTTTCTTGTACTCCTATTTAAGCCTCATCATTTTCTCTCTGCATTGCTTCCTTGCGTGTAGATAATTGCTTGTTTGTAAAATTATTTTGCTTTGCTGTTTTCAATAAAGCTTAACCTTCAGATTCCCATGTTTTAGTCCATTTTAGAGCTATCTACAGTTTACACGACTAAAGTCAAAGTCTTTTTCATATCTCTGTTATGACTGTTGCACAAGGCTGCAAAAATGAGTGTATTTGTATGTCGATCAGTCAATCAATAGTCATCTTTTTGACTATGACTGTGGCTATGGATAATTAATGAATCTTGTCAACACTAACTGGACTTACCAGATATTTGCCACTTTAACAAGCAACTGTTACAATTTATCTAACACAAGGCTTTTCACCACCTCGTGTCACAATACCTAAATTCATTTTAGATTTAGATTTATACATTCTTTCCCCCCACCCCCACCTTTATATGTTTGCTGTTTGACTGAGTTTCTTCTTTAGTGTAACTTTTAAAATGACTGCAACACAGTCATTTCTCAACTTTGGAGATAAATAAAGCATTTCCTATTTTTTTATTCTCGTTCCTTTTTTCGTTCTGTTTGTTTTTCTCTTATTCTTATCAGTGTACATGATGAGGCTTAAATAGGAGTACAAGAAAGTAAAAGACCAAAACATCACTCAAAGTTCCTTTTTGAGGACTTTCTTGAAAATTTTTATTAGGTAGGAAAACATTTAAAGCACTTATAATTTCTCCTTTGGCGCATGCTAAAGTTGCTAAATAAGTAGTTATAAGTTTTAGACAGCACAACATGACAGCTTGGCTTTTTATCTCACAGGGGTAAGAGATGGCTATCACCCACTGGTTTGCAACTTTTAAAGTTTTTATTATACCTTTATGAAACCAGAAAGGGGTATTTAGGGACAAGTGGGTAAAGTGCTAAGTCAAACTAGCTAGCTAGCATATTGCAACTCTGTATAATGACAGATAAGTATCTGTCATTATACGGTATGCTAATTAGTGCTAAGTTAATACAAATAAAATTGCTAAAATTTACTAGAACTTACCAAAACCAAAGCACAGACTTCATGGACAGGCTGTAGGAACATGAGCTATAACACTACAAACACCATCAGGTATGGAAGCTTGTTTCTGCCACCGGAGATTTTTTAAAAAAATCACCAGGCAGAACAAAGGCAAAATTTAGAGTTATTATCTCAAAATGTTAACTGTTTTGCAGAAACTTCTGACTAAGTCATAATTTAAAGTTTTAGGATAGTAACCCAAAATCTTGAGTAATAAATAAATAAATAAATCTGTGGTGGAAATAAGTTACGGATCCATACAAAATGGATCCAGTTTATGTAAATTAGCTAAGATGACATTCGGAAAAGCTGTTTTTGGTACTTGGGTGCTGGGTGTATTTTTTAGCCCTGAACGCTGCCATGTCACTTTAAAGGTGATGTGGTGTTTTTTATCATAATATGCATATATGTCTTGATTCTTTGTTTTTTAACCATTTATTAATTTTTCAGATGAGTAACAAACACTTTACCAAACCATAGCTGCTACAGGGATATGCAGGAGACTGGTTATGTAATCAAAATGTCCCTGAAACCTTTGCTCCATGTTCCTCAGTTTTCCCATCGAATCCTGTCATCTTGTTAAAGTTACAAATTTTAAAAAAATATCTGGAAGTACAACCAAAACTCACTGGGAAGAATTTATTGGAAAATCAACTGGCACGTGTACTTCCTCCGGTACCATCCATGTTTCTGCCATCTTTGAGCTCTGTTTTTATATGTGTTCAAGTTAGGAGCAGTGTTTCAATTCTATATTTATTTATTAGAAGTATATTTATTTCCAACTGATGATATGATTACATCATGTGTCCAGTCAGCAATGTTCTGAGATAATGAAAAAGTAATAGTATGTTGCTTAGTTTCTAAAGGGTCATCAAGGGGAATCAAAAAGCCAAAAAAAAAAGAAGAACAAAAGAGGAAGAGAATTTAAAAGCTACGCCGTTTGAAGCTGTGCACATCAGTAACTGATTAACTAAAGCCAGTAGCCTTATTAGACAGTGGCACAAATTTTCTGTCTCCACTTACTTGAACTGATTACCTAGAAAGTTCCCCCAGAAGCGCTGTGACTGTGCTGTGACTTATTAGCATAAGGTACAGGAAACCTGAGCGTGCTTATGTGACTCCTCAGGTGCTCCAAAATATCTATGCATCTTAATCAGCGCTCCTGCTATCCATCCAGTGGGGGGAAACTCTGCCGCAAACAGCTCAGGGGTGATAGAAACAAGCCCACTTCTTACAGACATTGATGCGTGTCTAATGAGTCCATCAGCCTGACAGTGCTGCATCCCGGGGGACCCTCCGTTCATGATTACCACTGTGTCACATACCAATGTTCCTAGATTGAAAATGCCATCTGTCATTACATCTGACTATGTTTACCAAACAGGGGCGCGAGGTAATTCATGTGCAAGTGCACCTGTTTGTTGTTTGGGCAAATTAAAACAACCTCCCGTCACATGTCGCACCACTCTCATTTCCTCTATATTCTCCAGAAGTCAAATGCTGGTATTTAATAGACCCAAAGGAGTGCATAAATGTCACAAGCCACCAGACTATGAATGATTAACCAGTTTTACCTCAGGAGCACATGCTGTACATTAGTTTAAAAAAAAAAGTATCTGCATGCTGTTAGTCATCAGCACAATTTTCACACATAGCATGAGGCAATCATACTGAAAATGATGTATATGTCAGAATTGAAACAGGATCCCTGGGGAGACACATTGATGTGGAACCACTCATATAATATAAAAGGCTGTTGCACACCACACATCGAAAACCTCTTCATTTCACTTAATGCTGAAAGGTTTTAGCACTTTAGATTCCGTCAACACTCGGAAAAAGCAATTTCCTTTCGCTCTGAGTACGGTAAATATTTTCACAGTGTCTCCTTTGCTATAAATCCCCCGCCAAGTCTGAAGATGGAAAGCTTTTCATCAGCTGAAACAACGGCAGCCACATAAAGAACGCTTTGCGCATCGCCGTTCGGTAATTTACTTTTATCTCCCACTATGTACAGGTGCACTTCTCTTTCTAGAGGTGGAAAAAAAAAGCAAAACGAGGTCAAAAGAGGTGAGAAAGAGTATGTGCAAGAGTGGGTGGTTGTGTTTGATTTGGCAAACTGGATTTAACGAAGCATGCTTAAGCTCTTTGGAAACATAATCATCAACTTTTTGCTGCATAGGAAGTGAAGCCTGCAAACCTGCTATTACACATTAATTACCATGTCATTATCATGTCATATGATGATGTCAGTGTTGATGATGTAACAAATTTTACAATAAATGTTACATAAAAAGTCACAGCTGTAATGGTCATGCAGCTATAAGGTAAGTCATCCTTATTGTGTTGTTATTTACACACAAAAACCTGCTCACATGGCATTTAGAGTACACAGCCTTAAATGTGAACATCTAAAAAGGAAGTGGGACTAAAAGCTTCAGAATTGAGAAACACATCATGAATTTCCACAGCTATACAGTGTGAGAAACAAAGTGGCAGTGTGTTAGACTTCAGCAGTGTTTAGCTGCCATGCTGCCTTGTTATCGCTCATGTTCATATTCCACTCTCATCCGTGGACAGTTTTTGTCTTTCTGCAGTTTGTAACATGTGCTCCTGTTTCTGGTCGACTTCCTCTAGGTGTTAAGGGAAGCCTTCTGTGCCCCGTGATTCAAGTGTGTGACATACAAAAAGCAATCATATGATAAGACAGACGCTTATGGTTTCAGAAAGCTCTTTTTGCCCAGATACAGCCTGAGTGTGTGTGTGTGTGTGTGTGTGTGTGGCAGTGTAGGTGGGGGGTGGGAACTTGTTTACAGCTCACACACGCTGCTTAGAGTCCTCTCGACAGGGGAAGAAAGACGGCGTAGCAGAACTTGGCAGAGTGAAAGTGCAGCGCACTAGCGGTGAGTTTTCAGGGATAAAAATACTGCTGGTGAGCAGCCTCGAGCTCAGCGGTAAGACTAGAGGTGCAGCAGCCTCTGGGCTTTGAAGCATCACTTATCTGTGGCAATCGGCCCAGTGTGCTGAGGCAGGTTCACCAAATCTCCATAAAAATGCAAATTGCCTGTAAGTCTTCAGATTAAACTTTCTAGAAGTAAAGTTGAGGTTTTTTGTTTTTTTTATAACACTGAATACAACGATCACGTGTTACAGCGGATGATAGATATTGATGCTTTGTTTTTCACGGGCATCTTGTTTTAGAAACAAACTCTCCCACAGTGCACTTTATTTTTCTTCTTTTTTTTTCTTTTTGTTTGCAACCAGCACAAGGCTTTGGAGAGGATAAAACCACTTAAGCCATAACTGCTCACTAGAATACACAGTATATTACATTTCTGGAGAGAAATGAGGGTTGTGTGAAGCCAGGGAAACCTTAAATGAGCAGATCCTAAGGGTGAGGAGCTCAGTGAAGGACCCATTGCCAACCAGCCCTGCAGCCTGGCAGCTCTGTGCTTGATTGGTCTCGGTGGGAAACCGGGATAGAGCGAGGGCAGAAATCCCATCTTCATGCACATGCATGCACACAGTCGGCATAGACATGCGAGTCCGTACACATGCTGGCAGATGCACACATTAAAAGTGATGTGTAGGCTTTAACAACATAAACCACCACTCATATACAATCTGGCATCCTAAAAAAAAAAATCCCAAAGAGTGGGGAAAGGAAAAAAAAAGACAGGCATGTCCATATCAAAATCCACACACACACACTCCCACATATTAAAACACATGACACCCACGTTCAAACACATGACACCCACACACATTAAGAGTCTCACACATCACAGCTACAAGCACAGCATGGGGGGCTGGGTTCACATTGCCTGTTTTGCTCTGTGCCTATTCAAAAGCTAATTCTCCTGCACTGGGATTCAAAGAGCCTGGCCAGCCACCTGCACCGAGGATGAGGAGGGGAGGGAAGGGGGGAAAGGGAGGAGGCCAGGAGTGGAAGGAAAGCAGGAGGAGGAGGAGGCGGCAGTGGAAGAATGACATCACCTTTCCTGAAATGTCACCATTATCTCAAGCCTCAGCTTTAGCTGTCTACAGAGGTGACATCATCCTATTGGTGCCCCTCCCCCCTCTGTTCTCTCCATAGCCGTGTGGGGAGGGAGTGTGTTCATTTGCGTGCATGTCCACGAAGGCGTGAGTGAGGGTGTGCAGGAAAGCACTGTCGAGAGAGAGAGAGAGAGGCAAACATGAGAGGATGTTTGTCTGTGCTCCGTCTTTCACGCTTCATACCGACAAAAAAGTAAAAACCCTCATCGCTGACACTTTAATGACTCTTTTCCTCGTCTGCTGTTGATAATATCACACTTACTCATGCTTGAAAAAAAAAGAGTTCCGTTTCAGGAGATATGTTGCTTTTACTGTACATATAATGCAAAAACAATATAATAAAATAATGCTGAAAAAAGTGAAAGACACAGTTGTAAAGCTTTGTTAGTTGTTTTGGGTCATTTATAGGTTTTGAAACACAGTAGTTGACATTTAAATTAGACATTTTTTTAAATAGCTGATTAAATGTGCTGGTGTTTACCAAGCTGTTTACTTGGACTGCAGTCGCAGCACAATAGAAATACTGATTTAAAAACTTGAGAAGCGAAATTAAAAAATCACAGGGATGGTTTCCTTTGTATAAAGTCCTTTTTTTCCTCCTTAATTTCAAGTTTTTTCTTGATTCGGCATGCTTACACCTCTTAGAGGACCAGATCAGTACAAAGACAACATGTGAAGGGACTCAGTTACTCAGTACAAGTATACAAGGGGAGTGACTGAATTTGGTATCAAATGCACAAGGACAGTGACTTAGCCATCATTGTGGCTTGCTTTGATTTTACTGTTAAGAGAAGAAACAACCTTACCCGTGCATATTCCAGGAAGCTAATGAGTATTTTCTTCAAACTATCTCTGGTAGTTCTGCTGGGAAGGATGATTTTAAGAAATTTAATTTAACATGTTGAGTTCAAGCAGTCAGAAGGTTATCAAGTTGAAAGAATTTAAGTGCAAAGGTGGTCTGAAAAATCTGTTATTATATTTTTGAAATTGCTTCACCTTGACTTTAAGAAAACTAGACAATGGACTCACCAGACACTTTATTGGGTACACATTGCTGAAAGTGGGTTGGACCCCTTTTGCCTTCAGAACTGCCTCAGTTCTTCATGGCACAGATTCAACAAGGTGCTGGAAACATTCCCCGAGATTTTGGTTCACATTGGCATGATAGCATTGTACAGTTACTGCAGATTTGTCAGCTACACGTCCATGATGTGAATCTCCTCTTCCACCACATCTCATAGGCGCTCAGTGAAATCTGGTGACTGTGGAGGTAGGCATGGACACCAATGATACTCAGGTAGGCTGTGGCATCAGTTGGTACCAAGCTCACTCAGAGACCATTCTCTGTAAACCATAGAGATGTTTGTGTGGGAAAATCCCAGCAGATGATCAGTTTCTAAAATAGTCAGACCAGTCCATCTGGCACCAACAACCAAAAACATTCAGAGTTACCTTTTCTCTCCATTGTCATGTTCAGTTTGAACTAAAGCAGTTCTCTTGACAAGAGAGTCTGTCTACATGCCTAAATACACCGACTTGCTTCCACATTGCTGGCTGATTATACATTTGCGATAATGAGTAGTTTTACCTAATGTGGACCTAATGAACTGCCCGAGAGGGCATATTCATTTTTAAGTTGAGAAAAGATTAGCTGAGTGTTCACTAACAAGACTCCTAAAGACTATTGAGATTCATTTGAATCTGTTTCCCTCCCCTCACCCCAACTCGAGGCTGGTTCATCTGGAGGTTTCTTCCTGTTAAAAGAGAATTTTTTCCTTCCCACTTCCTTCCCATAAAAAGCGCTTTGAGGCAACTGTTGTTGTGATTTGTTGCTAAATAAATACAATTGAATCAAACTTGAACTTAACTTATATATTTATCTCTATAACTATATTTCTCCCACCCATTAGGATGCAGGACCTGCCTTGGTCATATCTCTTGGTTTACCAGTGCAAGGATTGACCTCTGTCATGGTATTACACCATTCGATGCCCTCGGCAGCTGCCGCTACTAAAACCCACGAAAGCATGCCAGCCACGCCATCACTCCCCTTTATAAATGTCCCAACACTCCCTGAATATGCCCCCTCTGGATGACATCCCACAAATGCCTTTAGACCTCGTCAAAACTACTGCGAGGTGACAGGTAAATATGTCAAGTCGGTTCTCATGTGCAGTTGAATCCGTCTGTGTCATTGCTCTTTACAGCCCTGTTATCTGGCACAGAAGAAAGGTGGAGGAGGGTGGTGATTTGACATGCAACCAAAGGTTTTTTTACACCCAGAATAATTTAATATTTAATCACTTCTAACACGTGTGTAACCTGGAATTATAGCAGTGAGTCATCCCACTAACATATTATGAGTCACAAAATCAGTGCCCCATTCACTCTGGCTGGACTCGGAGCAGTTCTGGGTTTTATAGCTCAATGAAAGCAGTGATTAATACACACTTGTTGGAAACTTTGTGCTAATGCACAGATTTACATTAAAAATGGAATCAATGACTCCTTAAACACTCTGCAGTAGGGCAGCTACGCCAGTTGGTCAGGGGTTAAAAACAGAATAAAAAAGAGAGCGGCTAATTGCATTCAATAGATGGACTGAAACATGACTTCCAAATGAATGCTAATGTTGCTCCGTGTCTGCTGGATGTGTTAACAGCATTAATGTGTCAATGTTTTTTTTTTCTTTTCAGAGTTCATTTAAGAAGTAAAGTGCAACACTTTTGCATTTTAGCACGACTTCTTGGTCACACTGCCAGACTTACCAAAAACACTTATGTTTGTGGCTTGTTCCCTTGAAATACTTTTTTTAAAATAATTTTTTTGTAGAACAAACCACATAAAATCCAACTAATCCTTATATATGGGTCTGTGTGAAAATAAAAATAGTCTTTTTTGTGTGTTATCAGCCCATTCTAAGCCATATTTCTTTTCAGCCTAGCCTATCTTTAACACCCTGCTGTTTTTGGATGTTTTTATTATGGGGAACCTATACCTATTTAACCTATTTAATCACCATTATGACCCTTACTCTCCTCCCCTGTGGGCTCTTAATTGTATATCATTTTTAAACAACAGGTCTCCATTCAGCACACTACTTTAAGGCCATGCATGGGGTGTTCTTGTGCATTTTAACTTGTTTGCTAAAGCTGTTATGGAGGGGGCCACCCGTTGCTTCTCACCTATATTGTAATGCGGGGCCAGCTTTATAATCCAATCCTGGCCCAGGCCACTTCACACCTCAGTGAGAACTGTGACCCCATGCTGAGTTTGGATGGGATTCAATGACCGGTTTTGTACAGGGCACACACACTCCCACACACACATAAACACCCAGGACCTACACACCTGCTACCCAAATCAAATAACACCCCCTTTTTCTTTTTCTCCTCTGCTGTTCTCTTTGTCTTGCAGATGTTCACTCCATGAGTCAAAAGGTGAGCAAATAGAGAAATAGGGACAAGCCAAAGCTGACCATTACTCAGAGCGGTGACCTCAGGGGTCACAAGTGGTGGAATATGGGCTTGATGACCATCAAGGGAAAGATAAATATCTCAGACGTTATTAAGCAGACAGAAGGTAGATTTAGTGTTTCTGCAAAGGGCCAGAAAGGAGGAGACCTGTAACATCAAAGCATTCTTTCTCAACCATATGCACAGCAAGCATTTAGGGTGGGGTCGGTGGTCATTAGAGTGGGATGCTTGAACAGGAGTGGGAGTCATTAGAGCATTTATAACAGTTCATCTCTCATAAAAGAGCAGGCGCTAAAAATAGGGGCAAGTCAAACAAGTTCAGCCTGTGAAGAAATATTTGCTCTCCGGGCAGTCAGATGTTCTGGGGAAAACTGTGAACGCTTTTAAATATAACTGCCCGTAGTTCAGGAATCGTGTAATGTGTGTTATGAAACCCCGTGTGGATGGAAAAGGAACTGTACGTAAAAAATAACAAAACTGAGACTGCCGTGCTTTCCTTGTGTAGACCTCCAGTGTTGTCCAAAAACTCTATAAAACATTTCAGTGAGCATTGCTGATGTCCCCTCTTTTGGCAATGCTTTTGTTCCCCATCCAGTATTCTGAAAGCTGGCTGTGAGTAAAACTGGCTCAAAAAGTTGCTTCTCAAACACATTTTTACCAGCGTGAACTCTGAATGAACTTTCTTTAGGTTTCATTATATTTGACACAACGCTCATCCTCACTGCTGCATATTTATCAAACATATACATTTTATCACTTGCCAGTGACATCTTTTATTCACACAGCCCTCCCCCTTTTTTCTTCTTTGCCATAGCATCCAGTCCTGTTTTTCTGTGCCTGAGGGTTTGGAATAGCTGTGTGGAGCAGTGACAGCTGTAAGGGAGTTCAAGTCTGGGGCAGAACGGGACCAAACCACACCCACTATCCAGCAGACTGGAGCAGAGTCAAGGGCAAGAATCTCCAACAGGTGCCCATTAAGCTCAGATTTGTATGCATTCAGACAGTAGCAGCCACCGGTGGGCAGAGGGGCAGTGGTAAGAGTCAGCAGTTACAATGGTTTGCCATCATTAACTCTGACTTTTTAAGATCCCACCACTCCTGCCATGAAATCATTACCATCAAAGCTCCCGCTTCCTTTATTTGTGCCCTTGCTGGGTTGCCACCTCTCTGCATGGAGCTATGCCAGTATTTGGAAACAGAGAGCACACAGCTGGCTTTCTGACATGCTCATGCAGAATAGCTTTTGCACAACTCCCTTGGGAGTCAGAGGTGTGCGAGGGAGAGTATCATATATGTTTTGACAGCGTGCAGCAAAGGAGCTAATAATATAATTCCCTGTCCTAGTCAGTGTTTCTCTGTAAGCATGTAATGAGATATTAGAATTACAATCCTTCTGGTATTTTTTATTATGTATTAAAAAGCTGTATTTTGTTATACCGTAATGACAACTGAATAGGAAGTTAACTTTCATTATATATATAACATGTATGCGTACATATTTTTTATGCAGAGTCAAGAAGCAGGAAGTTACTTTCAAAAACACATCACTCATGTATCTAAGCTAACTGGCCATTTCATTAGACACAACAGATCAACTGTTCATTAACTCAAATATCCACTCAGCCAATTGTATTTAAAGCAAATCAATGCCTTGAGGCATGTAGAAACGATTGAGGCAACTTGGTGAAGTTCAAACGGAGCATCACAATGAGGAAGAAAGGTGATTTAAGTGACTTTGAAGGTGAAGTGGTTGTTGGTGCCAGGTGGGCTGGTCTGAGTATTTCAGAAACTGCTGATCTCCTGGGATTTTTCCACACAACCATCTCTACAGTTTACAGAGGATGGTCTGAACAAGAGAAAATATCCAGTGAGAGGAAGTTCTCCGAGAGAAAATGCCTTGCTGATGTCAAAAGGCCAGAGGAGAATGGCCAGACTGCTTCTACAGAAGTTTAGTTTAGTTTAGTGCAATTGCCTTTAGCTACAACAATGGTGTGATCACTAGCCAAGCCATGCAGAAGACACACAAAGCATTGAACTTTGAAGGAAATGCGCTACAGCAGCAGAAGACCACATCAGGTGGGACTCCTGTCAAACTGAGGCTACATCATATCTGGACAAAGATGGAAAAACATTGCCTGGCCTGAAGAGTCTTTATTTCTGTGTTAACATTCAGATAGAAGGGTCAGAAAGTGGTATAAAAAACATGAAAGCACAGTTTTAAACTGCCTTTTTTTCAACGGTACAGTGTGCTGGTTGTGTAATAGTGTGGGGCATATTTAACCACAGCCTACCTGAATATAATTGCCGACCATGTCCACCCCTTTATGACCACAATGTATCCAAGTGCAAAAGTAAAATGGCCGGTGAGTATATTTGTTTAAATATAAATTGTATTTGCACTAATTTGTACAGGGATGGAACAATGTAACCATTTATAGATCGAGCAACCTTACAACGCCTGTCCCTAGATTGAATTACCTTTGTAAAGAAAATTATAGGTAAGTGGTAAACACTGTTGGCTCATTTGCCTCATTGCTGCTGGTTGGCTGGAACCTCTATGTGGAGCTTGCACGTGCTCTGGTTTCCTCCAGCAGTCCAACTGGGAGGAAATTAGTTAAGTGGTGATTCTAAATTAGCCCTGTGTACCCTGGATAGGGGCTGGGATGGGCTCCAAACCCACCGCTATCCTGCTAAGAAAAGTGATGCTTTGGACTGTATGTATGTGTTAACTAAAAAAAGGGTTTAAAGGAGATAAACATCCTTCAAACCTGTATTATCCTAAAGACTGTCCTTCTCCTTATAATCAGCAAAATCAAAAACCTCGACAGGAAACTTCAGTGTAGGCGAGTCCACTTTTTTATAACATGATCTCTATAAGGAAAAAATAATAGCTGATCTAAGGTCGCATGAGACATCTGCATTCAGGACTTGAGTTATAGCTGCTTATACACATAGTTAAAACCAGGTTGGAGCTTAAGCCCGATATTTTTGAGCGTACAGCGCCCTCTGGTGTTCAGAAGATGTAGTTACAACATAACGCCAGGGAAGGCGACTTAATGTAGAGGACAAAGTTTGTTACACGGGAGAGAATAAATATAAGAATATTTCAGCACGGTTTGTGCAGATTTGATTTTAAAGAACTCTGTTTCTCTTTGCCCTTTTGTATTATATTTCAAAAATCATTCCTGGGTCGTAAACAGTTCAAAACTGTTGGGGAGACAGTTTATTTAGCCCGGATCACAAAAGACTCTTGAAATAAGGAAGTGGGCTCACCTTAGATCAGCACTCTAGAGGTGAGGGAGTGGCTACCTGCCCCTTCTGCTCGACTAACAGTGCGAGAGGCGAACTGACGGGCCCAGGGCTCTCCGGGAGGAATTGTACTTTCCATAAAGCTTTTATTCTCAGGGGAGTTCAATCAGAATCAGGTAAGACTCAAAGATTAACTCGTGTTTATGTTTCTGTGAGCACAGGGGTTTCCAGATACTACTGAACAAACCATTATGATTAATCCGAGTGTTTGCCATAGGCCCAAATTTACTATACAAGTTATTAAAAGACTGATTGGCCAACATTTATATGATTGCACAAGCTTGCAAATCCAGAATTAGTTTTATTCATTTTCATTCTTTCAACTATCCACAAACGTGAGTTTTTAGATATTTTCTTTAACTGATAGGGAAGAGAAAAAAATGTGAGGCTTGTGCAAGTGTGTTTTCAGGATAAGCAGCTGAGTGTAACGGCAGATTGTGGAGTGCTAGCTGCTGTTTTTTCACATAGAAAGAAAACTTTGTTCATTATGAAAGCATGTCTGTGCAGGTGAGGAGGCAGCCCGCCGCATTCCAGTGCCTGGGGTCATGACGTTGCAATATGCAGACCCTCAGCACAAATGTGTTTAGAGAGTAAGCCTGCCTGAGTGCCTGCCTGCGCTGTGTTTCCACCAGGAACAGAGGTTACACAATAACTGCTGTGGTTTTATCATCTCTACAGGAGAAGAATGATCTTTTTTAATTTAATGTCAGATATCAAGAGTAAGATTTTTTTCTAATATATATACACACGCATAGTAAAAAAAAAAATGTAGGTAAGATAGGTAAGATAATGACCGGTGGGAGTTTTTCCGATATCAATTCTCAGAAACACCATGTGATGAGACTTGTCCAAGGAATGGATGTTCCTGTCAGGTGTGCATGTCATGACAGATTTTGGCAAACACTGTCTTCCATATACACAGCTGTCTGGCTGCTGCTGTTGCTTTAGAAAGAAACCTGAGAGGCTGTCAGAGGATGGGCAAAATAGAAAGCCTAACTAATATCAATACTAGATGTTTTTAATTTTATAACTTTTCACTTGGGCCCAAATAAATGTCGGTAAAAGTTAAGGATTCAGTCGTTTGACTGAAAAACAAAATAACCCTGTCAGAGAGTTGCAGAAACTTCAGGAGAGGGCAAATCAACGGTCTGGTACATTCTTAAAAAACAATGAATTCACTGGCCACCTCAGCAATACCAAAAGGCCTACAAGACCACAGAAGATGACTAATGTGTGTGATGACAGGATTATTTCCATTGTTAAGACAAACAACTTCACAACATCTAAAGAAGTCAAGAACACACTCAGGGAGATAGGTGTATCATTGTCAGTATCTACCATGGAGGCGTCTGCATGAATGTAAATACAGAGAGTTTACAACAAGGTGCAAACCGACAAGTTATTCAAGGCAGTGAAATGGGATATTCTGCAATGGCCAAGTCAGTCAACCGAGCATGCTTTTCATTTATTAAAAGAAAAGATGACATGCATCTCTCAGCAGTAATTTAAAACATATGGTCACTATCTTTTAAAAGGAGTCATTTAGATGCTTGCTGAATAGGAAAGTTTACAGCTAAAAGGAGAGGTTGAGTGTAGTGAACAAACTTTAAATTACTGCAAATTATAAACTTGAAAACTTGAACTTTGTTCAAGAAAGGCAGTGCCTAAACTCAAGATGGTGAAATAAAAGCATCAAATATTTCATATGGGGATTGGTATCTGTGACTCCGGTTGCAGCAGATGGCTCCGCCTCCCTGAGCCTGGTTCTGCTGGAAGGTTTTTCCTGTTAAAAGGGAGTTTTTCCTTCCCACTGTCACTAACTGCTCCCCCCTGTTATTTCAGGGTCTTTACTTTGCAGTATAAAGTGCCTTGAGTTAACTGTCGTTGTGATTTGGTGCAAAATAAATAACACTGAATTGAATGGCAACTACTGATATAATACTTACTAATGATCAATTAATTAAGGACAAAAAAACCTACCGTTATTTTTTCACAATTATATAAAACAGATCACTTCACAAGCTTGAACAAATAAGTGTTTAATCCTTAAAACAATGAAGACAGACTGTTTTTATTTCAAGCAACTAACTGATTAATGAACTTGGAGTTGCAGCTTAAGTGTTACTGGCCTCACTCTGATGCTTTCCAAATTGACTGAATGTAAACAGGAGTAAAGTTTTATATGCAAGCTTCATCTTAACTTCCATCATTTAAAAGAGGCTTCAACTTTGCAAATAGCCAAGTCGTGCAAAAAATAAGTTTTCACATAAATAAATGATAAAAAATAATCAAAAGAACCTTACAGTGTGTTAGACATTCCCCACCTGCGTGGTGGTGGCCATTATTTCTCTGAGACCCACTGCATTGCAGAATCAGTTTAGCATTTCTGTATACCCTCCACTGTCCTCTAAGTGCAGCCTTGTTTAAAGTTTCTGCCTTGCCACTCATTTTCTTGTGGAATTTCCTTCTCATTTATCAGCGTCCATACGCCCTCCTCAGTTGATGCTGTTTTCATTAGATCCCAGCAGAATAATAGCGGAGACATACAGCAGTAACTCCTCTAGATAATTGTCTGCGGTAATGAATATTTCCACTTATTGTCCCGCTGAGGCCTCTGTTGTGGATGAGTGTTGAAAGAGTTAGTTCACTCCACCTCGCTCTCAGTTTGTGTTAAAAAAAATCTCCCTTGAGAGAACAGTCGTTACCATAACAACTCAAGTGCCAGCATGACAGTGTGTGAGTGGCAACAACGCGTGTGCCTGGCAAGTGTCGCTTTTGTTCACTTATGAACCAAAAAAACTAAAAAAAATCAGTGTTTTTACAAACAATCAGAAGAAAAGACTTCATGGTTGTCTGTGATTTTACTTGGGGATTTTTAAAAAGTGTGTGTTTGTGTGTGTGTTGTCTAGAATTGGACGGCTCTTTTCCTATATTCAAAAGAGCTTACTGCCATTAAAACACAAGACCTTATTTTGAGGTATCTGAACATTAATTCTAAATTTATTAATTCATAATTGATATATTAATCTAATCTATCTGATTGTAAAATACCTGTCATTTTGTGGGAGATTATTTTTCTTAATGATTGAATTGAGACTTGTTTTCTTCATTAATTGTAAAAAAAAAAATGTGGCAAATTCCTTTCATCACAATAATTCAAAAACCTAAAAAAAAGCCTAGTTTTTTTTTAGGTTTCAGACTTTCAGACTGATTTTACCATCAGTCTGAAAGTCAGAAGGAAGTAATCTGCAGTTACATAAGAGGAACTGAAATCATTAAAAAGCTATAAATTGGTCTGAGTGACACAAGTGCTCAGTTGACTATATTTGTGTGTTGTCTATTTTTTGTTTCTTTTTATTAATTGTGACTCACCGCCAACAAACAAAAAGTTTTTGTTAACGCTTGCCTCTTTCCAGAAATAGTTTGCTTGGCTTTTAAAGCCAGTCTTTATACTTGGTAAGAAGCCCAGTTTAAACAGGGACCTGTCCATGTCTGTGCCTCGTTGTTCCTGATTTGTGTGTTGAAGTGTTAAAAACTAAATCTAGTCTCACACGCTTGCCCAACAGCGTGTTTAAGACCTTACGACAATCAGTGGTCTTGTTTCGATTGTCTTTTTTTCTGTCCTGTTGTTGCTGTTGTTGCGGTTGTTGTTGACCATGTGACGTCAAACCCTTCATGGTATACTGTGTAATAAGCCTTATGCAAATATTTTGTCACAAAGGATTTTGCAATGGTGTTTGGCCATTTGTAGCAGTATGTAATGTATAGGTTTACATTAGTGGAATCCACATGTTCAGTCCATGGATGCTTTTTCTTGGAAGTAATTTTAAACTTCACTCTGTCTCCTGGAACCCCTCTTTCAGGCCGCCCACACCCAGGTGATGGTGTAACATGCCGCCTTTGCTTCACACTCATCTTCTCTTTTTCTTTTCCACACGCACACGCACACACTTACACACAAACACACCCACTCAGCCCTGCTGGGGAATTCATGGCCTCAGGCTAACAAACACAGTCGAAAAGCAGCAGAAAGCCCTGAAAGAATTAACGCTGCTCAGCTCCCTCACGGACTAACAGCGTGGAGTTTCAGTTGTACGGAAACACCTCATGACAGACAGAAGACACTTTTCCGATCGACAGTATTGTGAGGTACGCATGTTGCAGCTAGTTTCTTTTGCTGTTTGCTGAGCCTTCAGTTTTTGATTGGTCAGGCAGAATAAGAAGGTAAGAGCTTCTGTGCATTTATTTATTTATTTTTGGTTCACACGGTAATTCCTGCCTTTATCTGTGTCACATAACCTGTTTGGTAAAAGTGTGTACAGCACTCTTGCTTTTCAGAACAGCGAACAAATTATCGTCTAATTCCAAAAGTGTTTTTATAGCTGTTATTTTATCACAGCCATAAAAACTGTTACATCTCAGATCACCAAATGGTGCAGAATCTCCTGTTGCTCGAATGCATTTGAAAATATTCCTATCTGTTCTTGGAGGATAGATAAATATTCCTACATGAAAAAGAAAGGATTTTTTAAAATCATTGCATGTTGTTTTAACAAGCCATAATTATAATTCAGGACAGCACAGCGGTGCAGTGTTTGGGACTGATGCCTCACAGCAAGAAGGTCTCAGATTTGAATCCGCCGACCGGCTGGTACTTTCCTGTGTGCAGTTTACCTGTTCTTCTTGCTCTCTCAAGGTACACTGTGGATTCCTTCCACAGTCCCAAAATGCTTGTTAGGTCAATTGGCGATCCTAGATTAGGGGGGAATATGAGCATGACTAGTTATCTGTCTTGCTGTGTTAGTCATGTCACAGCTGAAAAAAGCTCCAGTGGCTTCAAAACCATTAAAATTGGTTTAAGAAAAAACACTGATGAATGAATTGTGATTTAGTTAAATGTTATGTATATAGTCTATGCCAATCTCATGAGCAAATCGTAGTACGAGACCTAAAAACCTTACTAGATTAAAAAAAAAAGAATACTTGAAGTAATAACTTCAATATATAAAACATTAACAATTATTATAGAAGGAGGGGTCTTTATTGCTTTTTAGTATTTTGAATTTAGAATGTCAGGTCTGTAAGCTAAACGTAATGCTGGACCAGGAGGCAGTTAGCATATCTTACCACTTCTGGTGGTAGGCAGATTTTGACACCTTCAGGCTTAGATAGTTATTCCACTCATTGTACTAAACAGAGCATCACTGGTGCTGGATTTTTGGGTCTGACTCTGACACCTTTGAGTCTGTGCCACCATCTATTCAGCTGAGATGTGTACTATGGTAAAAATGCTGCACAAAATCCACACTGTAGAGTCTGGCCTTCTGTGTCAGACAACTGCAATTTTTCCAAATTACTACAAGTATTTGTGATGTAAAAGGGTTTTACATCTAAAATCAAAAGACAACTTATACGGCAAAACTGATAGTTTTGTGACAGGCCAATATATAGCTAAGCTAACTGCCTGTTAGCTATAGCATACTGGACATAAATGAGAAGAAACAGAATTCCTAGAATTTCAAATCATCGAATTATCCTGTAATAAAACTCAAAGTAGCCAATTTCTTATAATTAAAAACAGGATGGAAAATGCGCAACACAGTGATGTTATAGTTGCTAGTCAGTAACTCACTGATTTTTGGTTTCTAGTGGATTTCAGTGTTGCGTTGGTTTACACACTTTTACTGTCAGTTTCCAATCATTGCACACGGAGGTTAGGCCGTCACTTTCATACTGCATACTGTAAGCGCAATTACTTATGGATTTAAGGAAACTTGCACTCACCAGTCACTCCATTAATTAAGTACTATGTTCTCTGGTTGCCTTCAGAACTGCCTTAATTCTTTATGGCATAGATTCAGCAAAATTCTGGAAATGTTCTTCATTGATTTTGGTCCATGTTGACAGAATAGCATCACACAGCAGATAATATGTTTCCAGTCTTTTGTTGTCCAGTTTTGGTGAGCCTGTGCAAGTTGTAGTCTCAGTGTCCTTATCAGGAGTTTTAATGTTCAATGTTCAATGTTTGTTTGTTTTTTTAATTTAAAGAGTATACCAATGTATGCATACCAAGTTTATGCATAACCTTGGTATTCATACCAACAGTTGTGTTAAAAACATTGGTACATTCCCCCGGTGAGCTAGTAGTCTCTGCAGGTGGACCGCAAATGGCATTTTACACCAAATTAATAGAAAGTTTAACTACAAAGTTTAAAATGACCCTAAACACGTCATTAAAAATGTATTTTTGAACAAAGCAACATGAATTATATGTTATTCTTTTGCCTGACAGGTTTTCTGTGTAGGTTCTCAGTGATCCAGGTCATGGTTAGTCTAAGGACCTTGGAAAGAAAGCAACAGGACCTCTAACTTTCGTGACAATGTTTCACCTGTCGTACTTTGGTATACTCTTTGAACTCTCATCCAAAAGACCGCTCATTCAGTTCTGAAACCAAATGGTCAGGAGTTCCAGGTATTTAAAGCCTAAAGAGGGTCCAAGGTCCGACCCACTATGAATCATGTGTGTCATTACATGAGGCAAAGTATGAAAAAAACATGTGGGTTATTACCACCAGAGGTTTCACATGAAATCGCTCTGAGACCTCGCCTTACTCTATCACGTGACCTACTGAGGTCACCTGACACAAGATGTGAGTTGGGGTTTTAAGCTTCTGGGAAGTCAGTTTAAAACTGCGTTGTAGGTGGCTAAGAGGTGTCGTAAGCAACCTCCTCTTTTCAGTCATGGTCGTTCATGGTGGGTTGTGGTGTGTTCCCCACAAAGGGAGCTAGGATGGTGGCAAGGAGCTTGGAAATGTTGTAGGTGGTTGAGTTTATACTGCTAACTAAGTTTTTACTTCTAAAAATGTCCTCTTAAGGGACTCTCCACCATTTTGGTTTTAGAACTTCTACAGCATGTCTGTTATCCTGTCTTCCTTCTCTCTCCCCAACCGGTCGCGTCAGATGGCCACTCCTCCCTGAGCCTGGTTCTGCCGGAGGTTTCTTCCTGTTAAAAGGGAGTTCTTCCTTCCCACTGTTGCCAAAGTGCTTGCTCATAGGGGGTCATATGATTGTTGGATTTTTCTCTGTATGTGTTATTGTAGGGTCTACTTTAGAATATAAAGCGCATTGAGGCGACTGTTGTTGTGATTTGGTGCTGTATGAATGGAATTGAATTGAATTGAATTGAATTGAATTGAATTGAATTGAATTGAATTGAACTGAGGCAGCCTCTTGGATGAAAGGTGAAATGTCTCCACAAAGTCGAAGAGGTCCAGTCACTTTCTTCCCAAGCTATTTAGACAACACATTTTATAACAAATCATTTGCAGGGAAAGAGTGAAAATGAACTGGTAGTTAACAGGTGGCAAAAGGAAAAGGAAACAACGTTTAGTAGCAAAAAATTATGGAGATGAAAATGCAAAGAATTTAATATTTCATTGTACTTTTGGTTGCATGTTTGTGAATGGCTGCTCTCAAAATGGTTTTAGTTTTACTCCAAAACCTCGCAGGTCCTCACTTGAAATCTGATTGAGAAAGAATGTAATCTGGATGTCTCAGAAAATATGATATGAATCATAGCCGCCACATGGCAAAAGATCACAGCTTCAAAGTGAAGCATTGCATGACTGTAGTAGTATAATGAAGCAACTCACAGAACAGTGTGTCCTTTTCTTTTGAAGAAATTATTATCACTCAGTTCTTCCAGTTAAACCTTTGTTTACCCAGATGTCCATAAAAAAAAAGCACCATGTACATAAAGTATTGTTTTTCTTTTCTCTGTTTAAAGGATGATTTTGATGTGATGATGCCAACCCAGGTTTGACAATGTATGAGGTGATGTCTGGTGACACCCTGTCCTGGAAGGTGCCCAGTCCACGACAAAATGAAACAGAGGCTGGCCCTGAAGCACAATTCTCTGGGGATGGTGGACCTGTCAAAATCCTTAAAGTGTGCTTCTGCACCAACAACAACCTGGGCAAGAATTTCAAGCTGGTCAAATGTGACAACTCCTGGCAAATTAGGGTGAGAGTGTAACCCAGAAAGTATGAGGAAGTAAATTTCATTGTTGAAAAAATAAGAGGAAAAGGGAAGTGCCACCACCACCGCTTGATGTTATAATTTTATAGCCATTACATATTTAAACGAGTTTAAACCACAAATTTCAATAAACTGAAAGATGACCACAAATCTTTTCAAAAAGTATTTTTTAATCTTCTTTTTTTCTCCTTCAGGCTATCATTCGTTCGATTCTGGTCAGCGGGCGTTTAGGGCCAAACATTCAACACGCAGGATGCTATGGCCTCATGCTAAAGCACCTGAAGTCAGAAGAACTTCACTGGCTCCATCCAGACCTGACTGTCGGAGAGGTGGAGAAGCGCTATGAGAGCAATCATCTGGAAGCTGAGTGGAGGTACTGATGGACTATTAGGATATTAATCTGTAATTTCCATATGTACTCTTTGTAAGCTTTATTGTATTGAGTTTTATTTGTAAGCTGATATCTATATTTTCCTTTCGAGCACAGATATGACCTTCGTATCAGATACATTCCTGTGAATTTTGTGGAAAAATTCAAAGATGACAGATCGACCTTTTTGTATTTTTACCAACAGGTAACTGTATTTGTTATCCTGTCATAAAAGCTTCCTGCTTCTATTGTACTTGTTGTTGTTGTTTAACTGATATCCTGTGCATCATTTTAGCAAATCTCGTGTAGTGTGTTACTTTAGTTGCTGAAGCCTAGCTAAATTTGCTGCTGCCTCTGCAAGCCACTTTGCAGCCCAACTCTGCTAAAGAAGCCTGTTGTCATTGATGACAGACTGGGTTGGTGCTGCTGCTTTCAGGAGTCCAGTAAAGTCAAGTAAAAATCACTCTAGATGGAAATAGTTTTCTTTTGATTTAAAGAGTCCTGACTGACTGTATTTGAAGTTCTATTTAGAATTGTTTTGTTGGTATTCGCATGAAATTCAAATTTTTAACATTTTATTATAGGTGCGTAGTGATTACATGCAGTATCATGCCAGTAAAGTCAGTGACGGGATGGCATTGCAGCTTGGTTGTTTGGAGATCAGGTGAGTCACTGCATTCCTTACCTCGCTGTGAATGTGAGGTGACTGAACTGGGTGTATTTACTGTACACTTTCCAATTGTCCCGCTCTTGCAGGCTCTTTCATAACCTAACCCGTGTTGCTGTGCTTTGTATTTAATAGAATGATCAAAAGCTATAGAATAGTTAAATTGCTTACATTTGCCTTTACATTTATTATTCATTTTATACCTTTATTGTCACTCTGTTTTCACAGGCGCTTCTACAAAGACATGAATGCAAAAGGTCTTGAAAAGAAATCTAACTTTGAGCTGCTAGAGTAAGTTTTTACTTTCTGTACAGTACAAATAGTTATCGCTCTAATATTACATTAAAGGCTTTTAAATCCAGTTTTACTGGTGTTGTTTAATTATATTACCCTAAAAGTGACACTTCATGGGTTGTGAGCCCTCAGCTTCTAAAAATGGTTAAAAATGCCTTGAATTAAACTAAAAGGACCATTTTTTAAATATTATATCAGAATCAGAATACTTTATTAATTCCTAGGGAAATTATGTAATACTAAGTAAAAGACAGAGAAAAAAAGGAAGAAAAGTCACAGCATGGAGAAAAATCAGGAGCAACTCAAACAGGCTGCATACCGGTTGATGCAAGCTCAATATAAAATTTAAATGACTTGATGATGATTTAAAAAGCCGATATATATTTGTATATTATATATTATACATTTTTTTTCTTTGAGACACCCTAAATAAAAACAGATTTCCCCAGTGTTTATGTGTAGCTATGTATTGTTCCTTACCAAAAAACTTTAACTGAAATTTTTACATTTATAAAAATTTATAAATGCCAGTACCAATAGTTTGGCAAACAGCTAACATCGGCAATAGATTGGCTTTCAAGCTCTAGTAATATTTACAGCATGTTTTTAATTCTGAATATTCTTCTAAGGTTTTTTGTATGTTTTACCAATTTAGAAAAGAAGTTGGCCTGGACCTTTTCTTTCCACAGCAGCTGATTAACAGCATGAAGGTAATTTTCTCTAAACGTGACTTAGTGTGTCCTACCTAAACAGGCACCCACAAACTATGATACTTCCTTTGCAAATTAATATTGCGTCACTATTGTGCAAAAGTGCAAGTTTTACCATTTTCAAATCTCTGTGGCTGTGATCCAGCCTAGGCAGCTGCGGAAGATGATTCAGCAAACATTTCAGCAATTTGCAACACTCAAGGAAGATCACTGCATGATCAAGTTTTTTGAGACTCTTAAGGATTTTGTCAGCTACGATGAAGAGGCCTTCCCCTGTGAACTAGTGGTGAGCAGGAACATTCTGTTCATCTGGAGCAATGAATCATGTCTTATTCATAAATAAAAAAATAGACCTCGTTAAGCTTGTCTAGAACTCCAAGATCTGTAGATTTACTGTTTGAGGTATTAATGTTTCAAATGTATTTATCTGTGAATAGCAAGGCTGGAGTCTGTCGGTGGAGCTGGTCGTCGGTGGGAGAGGAATTCGCCAACGCACACAGAAGGATTCAGCTGTAAGCGTGATTAGGATTTTGGTAATCTTGCACACAGCTTTAACTTACCTGCCACCAATCATAATTTAATCCTTGCATTCATTCCTTTTGTGTGGCAGGCTGTGTTTTTAGCTGACTTCAAACAAATTAAGAAAGTACAATGCATATCGCAGAATGATGGCAAGGCTCTCCTAAATCTTGACATAGAGGGCGCGAAGCAAGTAAGTGTATCAAAACTTTAAAAATATTCCTCCCTACAGTTTGAAATATTAGGGGATGACATTCAATAGCTTCCTTTTGTTCGGTACACCTCGTTGGTATTCGATTGGACTGTCTTTTCTCTTCAGCACTCCCTCGATTCTTTGTGGCACAGATTTGTGAAGGTGCTGGAAACATTGCTCAGAGATTTTGATCCATATTAACATGACAGCATCACAAAGTTAATGCAGATTTGTCGGGTGCACTTTCATGATGTGAATCTCGCATTTCACCGCTCTAGTGGATTAAGATCTGAGGCCATTTAGTACAGTGAACTCATTGCTATGTTTAAGAAAGCAGTGAGCTATGTGACATGTTGTGTTTCATCAGAAGATGGGTACACTGTGGTCAGAAAGGCATGGGCATGATTAGCAAAACTGTTGGGTGTTGAAACTATGTTCAGTTGGTGCTAGGTCAACGTGTACCAAGAAAAGTTTCCCCCACACAATTACAGCATCGCCAGCAGCATGAACAAGGCAGGATACATTTATGCTTTTATGTGTTTTAGACCCAATTCTGACCCCCACTAACCAAATGTTGCAGCAAAATTAAAGATTCATTAAACAGGCAATTTTTCCTATCTTATGTTGTCCAGTTTTGGTGAGCTTGTGTGAATTGTAGCCTCAGTTCCTAGTTGTTAGCTGACCGGTGTGGCAAATAGTGCGGTCTCCTGTTGTTGTAGCCTATTTGCTTTAAGGTTTGATGTGTTTGGGCATTCACAGAAGCTCTTCAGCTTACCTTGGTTGTAACAAGAGGTTAATGTGGCTACTCTTGCCTTTCTATCGACCCGAATTCTGGTGATTTCCTTCTGACCTCTGGCATTAACCAGGCATTTTCATCCAGAGAACTGCTGCTCATTGGATACTTTCTCTGTTTGGACCACTCTCTTTAAACTTCAATGAGTGAAATACTCAGACCAGCACGCCTAGCACTTACAACCATGTCAGGTTAAAAATTAGTTAACTCACATTTCTTACCTACCTCACCCTATTTTAATGCTCAGTTTGAGCTTTTGCAGGTCTACATGATTAAATGCATTGCTGCCATGTGATTGGCTGATGAGATATTGGCATTTCTTAAACTGGCCATTCAGTCTATGTATTTTTGTGACATGCCATTGTGTCCTCATTGATAGCGTCTGACCATCAATGTGGCCACGGTCGCTACGGCTGAGAACATGATTGATCTTATTGACGGGTACTGCCGCTTGGAAAACAACACAGATGAAAGTGTTATCCACCGACCAAATAGAGGTGTGTAAGATTCATCTATTGTTTTCTTGACATCATTGGAGTTAAAACTTGCAATAAAGGGCAACATATTGTGTTTAAGGATTGACCATTGTCTTAAAAGCTGTTTGAAATAGATTCTTAAAAGTCAATCTGGATTCTCATAACTACTTTCTATCCTAGATGCCAATGCAAGAACCTCCCTACCTGAAATTCCTACTGGGTAAGTGGCTGTTTTATTGACTCATGCAGTCAGTGCTCCAACTTGAACATTTCTGACTTAGGCTTTCCCCCATTTTGACTTTTCCTTGGAGCAGCAGAGAGACAAGCTCGCTCAGACACAGTATGGGTGAGCTCAGAATTTTAACAACGTATACTGTACACTTTTTAATAGTTAAAAGCCAAATTCCTTTTAATAGTGATGTTATTATGAAGACAATAAAAATGAGATCTTTTGCATTTTTAGGTTCAGATATCTACTGTGAGATTGATGAAAGGCCAAAATCAGGTTAGTCTTTATTCAATTCTGTTACAGGATCATACCTGTGAAAACTCACCTTTTGATGTTCACAAATGTTACTGTTGCTCTGCAGTTGTGAAATATGGCATCGACCGAAATGACATTGTTCTCGGACGAATCCTGGGCGAGGGTTTTTTTGGGGAAGTCTACGACGGAGTATACAAAAAAGCTGTAAGTCTAAAGGGTTTAAGCACAGTGTCTTACAGAGCATCTAGAAAATACACGATTGCATTAGAAATAAATGGCAGCACGCAAAGTGAATGTGCGATAACATGTGTTTAATTGGACAGAATGGTGAAAGAGTTAATGTGGCAGTGAAAACCTGCAAAGACTGTTCACCTGACGTGATGGAAAAATTCATGAGTGAAGCAGGTACACAGAGAAAAAGAGTTCTAAAACAGCTGCTATGTTCACCACAACTGTGTCAACAGTAACTGACAGAGTTGTCCTGATAAGTTGTGATGTATGTGTTTGTCAGTAATCATGAAGAACCTCGACCATCCCCACATCGTCAGACTGATTGGAATCATAGAGGAGAATCCCGTGTGGATTGTTATGGAGCTATATAAGTATGGGGAGGTTAGTCCGCGTTTCCTGATTGTTTATAGAAAATATGCATTTAATATATGTTCTTTTTTCTTTTTAAACTAGTGTAGCTTCTGGATGCCACAGCAGATGTTGCACATGTGAATTCCTGACTGATTAAACCCATTATTGATTTTCTTGCAGTTGGGAAACTACCTGGTTCAAAACAAAGAAAAGCTGACAAATACAACCCTAGTGCTGTTCAGCCTGCAGATCTGCAAAGCTCTCGTCTACCTCGGAGGGGTTAACATGGTACACAGGTACATTTTTTTAATCCTTTTTTTTAAATCTCTTCTTAATTAAAAAATTAATGCTTTTATTCAACAGAAAGGTTACAGTGTTATAAGCTCTGCCCCCTTTCAGCCTAAATGATCACTGTCTGACATAAAAGTCATACCAGCTTAGGAGGGTATTTCAGATATCCTTGTCCCCAGTATCACTTTCCAGTTCCTCCTGGGGAATCCCGAGGAGTTCCCAGGCCAGCCGAGATATATAATCCCTCCCGTGGCTTCTGGGTCTACCCGAGGGTCTTCTCCTAAAATGTAATCCACACTTTCAGCTTAAGAATTACAGCCATTTTACACACAGCCCTCCATTTCCAGAGGTTCAAGTAGTGACAAGCAGTTTGATGGCCAGATGAGGCATGCTTCTTTGTTAATTCATGACAAACGAAGCAGACATAATATCTGAAGTTGATTCAAAAAGTTGGATTTGAATTGTTGGGCTTTCTCCCACAAGGCATCCTGCTCAGTCGCCTTTTGATTGAAAGTGGGCGCCACGCACACACCACAGTTGGTTTGCAACTAGTTGCAATTGGTCTCCACCAGCTAAAAAATAAAATGCCGCCTTTTTTCCTTTCTTCCAATCCTGTCCACTCACAGAGACATAGCAGTTCGGAATGTATTAGTTGCCAGTCCGGACTGTGTGAAGCTTGGAGACTTTGGTCTATCAAGGTACATAGAGGATGAAGAATACTACAAAGGTAAAAGAGACACTCATGAACTAACACAAAAGTTTCATGCAATAAACATAAAATATCAGCTAGATTTATAAAGTACTTTAACTGCAAACGCTTCTGTTATGTTTTTCCTACATTTTGATCTTGTTCACGTTACTGTTTGAAGTCATGTAATAATTTTGATCAGAATTTTAGATTAAAGGATCTATAGTTAAACCACAGTCTGTTATGTCTCCTTGTCAATACAAAAATGAAATAATATGAAAAAAAAATACACAAATTAATTAACTTATTTGGAAAAATCTTTAAAAACCATGACTTTGGCTATCTTGACTATAATACAGTGTGCTAATTTCTTTGCAGCATCTGTGACCCGATTACCAATCAAGTGGATGGCCCCAGAATCCATTAATTTCAGGCGTTTTACCTCAGCTAGTGATGTGTGGATGTTCGGTGAGCTTGTTACGCATTTACCTACAACAGCACGGTGACATTTCGAGGGTTTGGTGCACAGGAGACTAAGAAGCAATTGCACATAGAAAAAGGTCAGGTTACTGGTTAATAATCAACCGAAAACAAGGGCTACAAGATATTATGACGAGGCAGGGATTATTTAAGCTGATATGGCTCTACATTACAGATAGCGTGCACACATACATAACAGTGGACTCTGTTATCCTTCTTTTCTTTGTTTTGTTTTTTATAGCTGCACACTGATGGTTTACATGGGGGATTTTAAGCCACAGAAGGCTCAGAGTCCCAACCTAACAGCCTTTCATGTGTATTTACTCCTAGTTCTTTTACAAAAGTACTGAAATACTGGCATCCTCTGACCTTTGAGGCCTAAGAGAGTGAGGAATTACCTTTATGATGCCTGACTATTTGATATCCTCCCCTAATGCAAATCAGCTTTTCTAAAACATGAACAAACATAAGGCCCGGGGCCCAGAATTAACCTGACAAAGACTCCAATCTGGCCCACCGGACGGCTTTGGAAAATGTGAAGCAAGGGATACATTTTAGACTTTTCCTTCCTACTGATAAAGACCATTCACACTAAACCAATGCAAATAAGTAATAGAGTTCCTGCTTTTTCATTACATGCTATAAAATTTATGATTTTTACAGCTTGCTCACAGTAAAATAAATAAATAAATAAAGATATATCCTGTTAATTAATAAAAAAGTTAGTTTCAGTTACAGGCCTGTCTGTGCAGTTATCTGTAATTTACACATTTATTTCATATAATGACTAAAAACTGATATGTACTGTTGAAATTGCACTTCTTTTTCATGATAAAATATATTAGAGATTAAATATGTAGTTAAATATCTTTACACTGACAGAAAAGGGAGTTTCTCTCATCCGGCCCACTTAAGATCAAACTGGACTGTATGTGGCCAACAATGTAAAATGAGTTTGTTCTGCACTGTATATTTTCATGCACTGAATGCAACCATACTTATGGTCTTCATTATAAATTTTTAAACATGAACTAAACACTATTATTGACCCAGATCTGTAATATTTTCTCACAAAATGCATTTTATTTAGTTCCTGTATTTCTTTTTGCAACAGTGACTGATACAACTGTTGTCATAAAGTGGACTGAAGGCTGATATAGCTAAAATAAAGCTATAGGATATGCATTAAAAATATGAGATATATTACCATACCATAGAAGTGCTATTTATATAGCACTTTATTATAGCACTATATTAAGTAGATTCTGACCCAACAGCTGCTTCCTGTCAGAGAGTCATGGATTGTTTTTAAGTACAAGAATGAAAAATTCTATTTTACACAGCTTATTGTAAAATAAAGCAAAATAAAGCTGCAATTAATGAAAATAATCAAAAACAGGAATAATGAATGGATATAATTATTACTTGCTCCATTACCAAGCACCACAATGACTGCTTCAGGTGCCATTTGTGTGTCTTTGTTTGCTATTCTTAATGCATTGATTTCATCCTTATTACCTGATATTTTTTATTTGTAGTCTATTACACAATCTGAAAATGAATAATGAACTGGAGGGTGACCATTTTCAAGCTTGTTTTTTGTTTCTGTGTTGTTTTCTAGCTGTGTGTATGTGGGAGATAATGATTGGTGGACAGCAACCGTTTTACTGGCTTGAGAACAGAGATGTGATCAACCAGCTGGAGCAAGGCATCAGACTGCCCAAACCAGATAACTGCCCTCCTGCCCTCTACTCACTCATGACCCGCTGCTGGTCCTACGACCCCAGTGAGAGACCCAGTTTCACCGAGTTGGTTATGAAGATCAGGTAATTCTTTATGGGTTATTAAAAGAAGTGATTATAAAGAATACAAATGGATTGAGATCCTTTAATTAAGGCTTGGTTAGTGGGCCCAATCTTTTTCAATTGGAGTTTGTGATTATCTGCATAAGCAGATATTGGCCTCATAGTGCTATGTTAAAAAAGGTTTATTTTACTCGTTTCTAGTTTCATATTTTTATTCTTGACTCTACTAGAGAAGTTTTTTTTAAAAAATTTATCTTCTTGTAGCCCGTCACTTTAGCCATTGACTGAAACAATGATTGGCTTCTGATTGGCTGCGAGTTTGTAGTAGTCTGAATCTTGAGCTATTGGCTCATAGGGATTATATGATAATTATATCATGATTAATATGAGAATCAACCACTCTGGAAGTATCCTGTCTATATACATGTGATGGAAAATAAGGAAAACCATCAACCCTTTACTGAGTAGTTAGGTTCATAATTTGTTAGACAAAGACGCCATCATACTTCTGGATTTTCAACAACAGTAAAACTGTTAAAATCCAAAGTTGTTGGATTTGAAATCAGACATAATTATTTCCATGGGTAAGAAAAACAACATTACATCATCTGACCAAGTCAAGAACACTCTTAGGGACATGGGTGTATCACTGTCACAATCAAGAGACGTAGACCTCAATGGAAATACAGACAAGGTGCAAACCACTGGTTACACACATCTGTTTCCATGATTAGATCATATGTTTATTGATGATCTGACTGGCGATAGAAGAAGCAGCATGAATTGTGAAGTGTACAGGCCTCAGATTCGGCCAAATGCTGCAAAACTAATCAGTAGGCACCTCGTTAATGGATTATGATGCAAAGCATACTGCAAAAGCAACCCAAGAATTTCTCAAGACAGAAAGATTGGATATATTTTTCAGTGGCCAAGTCAGTCACCTGATTTTAACCAAACAAGACCATATTTTCAGTTACTGGAGATACAAGTGAATACATAGCATCTCAAAGTAGAAAAAACTGCATTTTTTGATGTCCATGGGCTCTAAACTTCAGGCACTGACTGCAAAGGATTTTTACACAACCCTTAAAAAAATCCTTTAAAATTGTTAGTTTGTCCAATTATTTTTTAATCTCTGAAAAAAGAGGACACTGTATAAAAATGGCTGTAAGTCTCAAAAAGGCCATGAAAAATGTATGTAACACTCTTTGCGTTAAAGATAAAAGTCTGCACTTAAATGCCACCTTGATTGTTAGATTTAAAACAATAACTGGGGTGGTGCATGGAAGGAAAATTAAAAAAAAAAAAAAGTGCCTTTGTCCAGCAAATTATGGACCTAGCTGTGTTAATCCACTGGCTTTTCAGAGCTGGCTTGACACAAAGTTACTACATTGGTTACTGACTAACTGAAATTACATGTTAGGTTTTTGTGAATGTATTACAAAGGCATGATGTAAAATGTGTCTCAAATTTAACAGTGATGTCCACAAGATGGAGAAAGAACAGGAAGCAGAGAGAGAGAGAGACAGAGTGCGTTCCACCAAATTTTTGGAGACCAAGTTCAACATTGACCCCCCGCCTAAGGTATAAATTACTTTTAAGTTTACCTACTGCTCAGTCTTAAAGTTTGGATGTAACGAATTACATTTTTATAATGTTTTACATTTCCTGAAGCCTTCAAGAATGAAACCAGCCCGGTTTGGGAACACACTCAGTATTGGTCTGCACATTCAGGTACTTTTAAGCAACCTCTAGACACATCCTTTGAGGTAGCTTTAATTTTTTTCTATATATAAGTGTGTGTGTGTGTCTGTTTGTATCTTTTCAGCTCAATGAGGCTCTTTGTGCCAGCTCACCTGACCTAGCCAGCCCATGTGACTATCAGTCTCCTGTTGACTCCAGCAACACTCTTGCACTACCAGTCAAGTCGCCCCGGCGCCGCAGCATGGGGGTAAGAGACACTAAGCACTTCCTTTAAAGGTTTATCTGCACAACCTACTAAAGCATTGTATATATCGAGTAATCAAGAACTGGAAGGAGAGAGGATACTCATGCGATTCTTTGTTTTAGTTACATTGTAATTACACTTCCCCATCGCTGTACTTGTAGGAGAACGAGTTTTTCAGAGTGGAACGGAACACCGGGGAAGACTCCCAGCTCCTGTGGCAGAGGGAGAAACACCAGATACATGAAACGCTCCGCAAGCAGAAAGAGCAGATGATGGAGGATAAAAAGTGGCTGAAACAGGAGGAGAGACTGCTGGTGGGGAACAGAGCATCCTTTACTTTTGTCAAACCCCTCTCTGTGTCTCTGTCCCCCTCTGGTTCCGAGTGTAGTGTAGCTGTGAAGGCTACATGGAACGAGGCACCATTGAATAATATCAGCCTACTTGTTCACCCAAAACGCCCCACTGGTCTTAAATTGAATGTGCCCCTGATAACAGTTCCAAAGAGAGGGTCTATATCTCTGTTGTATAAAATGAACCTGCCTGTTTCTTTGCAGGACCCCATGGGACTAGAAGATACTGCCAATCCAGAGGTAGGTGTGCTCCTGTACAGAGTGTAATTTTAATTACAGGCAGTTTAGTGAATTAGTTACAATGGAGACATACATGTTTTCAGATAGCTAATATACAAACAAAGTAAATGTTTGGGGTTTTTTTTACATTGTTGTCAGTCCAGTTGTGACTGTTTGTGATCACTGAAAAATGAGCTTCGTCATAGGCCACATTTCCTGCAGGGATCAGTACAGACCACTATTAGTCAACTTAGTTGAACTCTTTTATTAGATATTTTATTAAATAGAAACTTATGCACCTGAAGTCTATCTATCATGACAAATTTATTATAATTGCCATGTCTGATGTATGGTGGCCCTGAGAGGCCAAACGGACTGCAACATAAGAAAACACCAGCAACACAAAAGCACACAAAAGACAATGGAAATAGGAAAAACGGAAATAGGAAAAACAAAAAAAAACAGATTTCCAAAAACACAAGGGAAGTATTGCTGGGGAGACAATAACCTGACGGACCAGTTGCAGAAACCAAAATATGCTAGGTAAGTGTGTTTTAATCTCATGATTCATATAATACTGATTATGGATTTTTAGGCTAATAGTTAGGCTAACACACTTACCGCTCATCTTTTTTTGCGATAGATCCTCCACTTCTTTTAAGTGTCTCCCAGCACAATTCTTAGCATATTTTGGTTTCTGCAACTGGTCCGTCGGGTTATTGTCTCCCCAGAAACACTTCCCTTGTGCTTTTGGAAATCTGTTTTCGCCTATTTCTGTTTTCGTTTTTTCTATTCCTGTTTTCTTTTTTCCTATTTCCGTTGTGTTTTGTGTGCTTTTTCAGAGTTTTCTTATTGCTGGTGTTTTCTTAAGTCGCAGTCCGTTTGGCCTCTCAGGGCCACCGTACTGATGGCAAAACTAAAGCTTTACTACGTGTTTGTATCACCAAAATTACTATAAATGTCCAGAGCTGCATAAAATAAACACATGAAATACGTTATTACATTTTTAATTATTATATATTTAATATTAATAGAATATTTATATATAAAGTGTTATTATAACCCTAGAAATAATGTATGTTTGTGTCATTTGACTGTCAGTTTCTTTGATGAGGCATCCACATGATATATCCTGCAAAGCTTATCCCCTTTTTCTTAATTTGAAATATACATTTATGACAGGAAGTGTGTTATTTAAGAGTATTCTCACCTTAATTAAGCATTTAAAGTTTAAAAAAGTATTAAAAGGCTAATTTATCAAGTCTAGATGATGTGCAGTGTTTAACAAATTAATTAGATGACCTGTTATAAAGAAAAAAATGCAAATATTTTAGAAATCTGTCAAAAACTTGTTTAAAACTGAAAGTGACATTTTATGTGGAAGTTTGAGGCAGCATACTGGACTTCCCAGAGGAGTGAGAAATGAATCAGACATAACATTCAACCACTAAAATGAATTTTCCTGTTCATGAATAACTGACATTTTAATCAAAAAATAATAATGTTCTTTTAGAAACGAGCACCTCCCTGCTTTTTATGAAACAGTACATTTAAAGATTAATGGATAACAACAGTCATTTAATTTTAGCATTAAAATATCAGTTTGATTAGACACCTTGTTCACACTGGTGTAATAATCAATACAGAAACACAAAAAATGATTTTGGTAATTACCAATACTGTTAATTTAGGGCAGCAGGGGCATAGACCTAATACTGGGTTTTTTAAGCGTTTTTTTTTTTTTTTTTTTTTGCTTAAACTGACCAGCTGATCGGTCTCATATAACTATCAGCAGCATCGATTATTATGATTACGTTTGTGCGTTGTTGTCAATACATAATGTGAGCTGTTGATTAGAAAGAATTGTAAAGATTCCTCATCTTGTCCTCATGAGATCCTTCTTTTGTTCTTTTAGCCGACTGACATCGAGACTGGTAAGCACTCAAAGCAATTCACAGATTCACATCTAAAATGATCTAAAGATGTTCCGTCACTCCTTTTGTATTTGATCTCGCTCTTTCTCCTCATCTGTCATATTTTTCATCTTTCTGCCATACAGCAGTGCCTGAGAAGCCGCCACGACTCACAGCAAAGGTAAGTAGATTTAGTTTTCTTAAAATTATTCTTAGGCCACAGAAAAAGATAATTTAATTTAATAGCTTTGATTTTTGAATGAAAAATTATTCATAATTTCTCCTTTTTTTGAAAGGGCATCGATGCTACTGTTTTATCTGAGTAAGTGTCTTGTGATGTTGTTTAATATTTCAGTTCTTAAAACCTATTTACTCCTTTTTCAGCCTGCGCCCACAGCTGAGCTGGACCGCACAGATGACAAAGTATATCACTGCGTCATGGACTTGGTCAAAGTAGTCGTCGAGCTCAAGAATGACATCGCTGGGCTGCAGCCAGAACAATACATTACCCATATCAAGGTACACTGAGACAAATGATCTGCTTTCCACTTCAGTGATACAGTTTGTTGCTGCTTTAATGCCAAATTTTGAAACGCAAAGACAAAGCTCCTGAGTCATTTCTGTATTGATTTCTGCCCACAGTCTGTTGGGATGACATTAAGAGATTTAATTAGAAGTGTGGATGAGATACTGCCCACCTTACATGAGTCTGTGAGGACTGAGGTACAGTATGACAGCATTATTCTATTATTTAATTTCCTTTCTGTGCATTTTTATCCCTTTAAACACAAGCAAAGCAAAAACTATACAACTATTTTATCCCTTTAAATCATGAACCATGAAATAATTGCCAGAACGTTGCATTTTCTTTTTAAAAATAGTGTTTGGTGATCCTCCTGACATAATAAAGAATATTAAATATTTTCATTTTAATTTGTATAACATTTGCTACATCACATTTTCTTCAGTTTATTTCTAAAAACCTTTTAGTTAAAAAAAATCACACTGATGGAGAAGTCTCAAAAACTCATCAAATATGATACACTTGCCTTTAAAGTTTACATTTTCGGTGGGGGACACCCAGAATCCATATTTCTGCATCATAAAAGCAGTGTTAGTGAGCCAATATACGCAACGCCAGCTCTTCCTCAGCCCGAGAGCTGGCAAAACGTAAAACTCAGTCATCAAAGTGCCAATCTAAACGACTGATCCATTGGTCTTCTGTAATACCGCAGATCGAAGGCACCCAGAAGCTGCTGAACCACGACATGGGGGAGCTGATCAGCAAAATGCGGCTGGCTCAGCAGAATGCCATAACCTCTCTGAAGGAGGAGTGTAAGAAACAGATGCTGGCTGCCGCACACACTCTGGCTATGGACAGCAAGAACATGTTGGACGCTGTGGATCAAGCAAGAGTCAGGGCCAATTTAGCAAAGCCTGCTGCCCCCTAAAGGACATTAGATTTTTTTTTCAGTTTCACATCAAACTAAATAGGGACTCCTTGTTTTTTAACATGTGAAAGTCAAAACTAACATTTGTGCATTGTAAAGCATGCATTTTTAGTTGGATCACATCGATCAATCAGTGAAATGAATCCTGCAGCATCACTGGGTCTTTGGATAGCCCCTGTCACGTTAATGAGAGTTTAGTTTAAATGTGATGCTACATATGGATGCATGTGTGTTCTTAGGTAATGCAATAATACAGAAATATGTCATTTTTCCTTTTGTGGTCCCCTTGCATCATGTTTAGGATGTCAGTTATGCTCAATTTTAAATGATAACTGTACCTGTGTGTGATTGGTGAAGTGTTGTCTCAGATATTTGCTTTGAAAATTGTATTTGTAAATATAAAATGTGTTGCATGGGAAATGTTTCATGCAAAAAAGAAAACACATGCGAACAGTTTACTTTTGTCAGTAGTGGATTGTAAATATAGCATCAATGGCGTTTTGTTGTCGTCTTTGGTTGGCTGTATCGCACAAAGTCTTGGGAATTAAAATCCACCAAGCAGTGAAGGAAGATCCCAAACAATCATATCCACGACAGATTAATCTGGTTTCACTTAAATCCAACCAAGATTGCAGGATAAGTCGCGAATTTTGTGAACTCTGAAAACTGCCTGCAAAATGACAAATGTGGAGCTTAAGCACAGTTTGGCTGAAGAGTCATTAGGTGATCAAATTACAGCAAATTCTGAGCCATACTCTAGAAGGTTGAGTGATTCTAGTGAACTGTAAAGGGAGGGGTGGATGTTTGCCTTGCCATGGCATGAGCTCACTGGTCGTCTGGCTGGATGAGATAAAAATGACCATATAAAAAGGTTAGTTGGCCAATTAAGTGGCATGACTCGCACTAAAACAATGAACTAAAGCGCACAGTATTATCCTCGCAAAGACCCAGCAATTCATTGTTGTCCTCTGTTAGGGACATGAGTCTAAGACCTCTGCATCTACCACAATTTATGCAATGTATCTGAGTCATACTGTAGTGCCAAGAGGACATATTGGGATTTCTATTGATGGCACTTATGTCGGGGTTGGGTTAACAGAGCGCATGGACTTTCTTTTCAAAATGATGAGCATTGCAGCTCCAGATTTATTTAAGGGAGATTAAATGATACGATATATACACACATATAATTCTTTGATTTAGTTGGATTTCATAATTTTAACACTTTCAAAACAAAACTTTTATTCCTAGTCCTTTGTAGTGGACAGCAGGACTTACCAACTCCCATTTGTAAGTGAGACGAAAAGAATTTTACCCAGAATTGTAGACAGGGTCTCAGACGCATAGCTGTCTGGGGATGAAGTGGAGGAGGGCCAGGTTTTAAGGAGGAAGGTGAAAGTTCAAAGCACCTACCAGCATTCGAGAGGCGTCACTGTCCAGTTTTACATCGCCACAGACTGAGAGGTTGCTGACCAAGAAAGAATCAACAGCTTCAAGTTTGACTGAAATTTGCAGCTGCCCATATGGACAAATCAAATGTCTCCTAGAGAGAAGTTTTTCAAAAAATATTTCAAGACAAAGATTAAAATATTTGGCCACAAAACCAAGAGGTATTTTTGGAGGCATCAAGGTGAGGCTTTTCAAACCTAACAACACTGTATCAACTGTCAAGCATGGTGGTGGTAGTATCATGCTCTGCAGCTGTTTTGTTGCCAGTGGTACTGGTGAGTTGCACAAAATGGATAGACTAATGAAGAGGGACTACCTCAAAATTAATTAATCCACTAGACGGTTAAACTTGGACACAGTTGAGTGTTTCAACAAGACAGTGGTTGTGGAATAGGTAATGCAAGCTAACACTGAGCTTCTGGAATAGCTTTCCCAAGGCCTCAACCTCATAAATTGAAAATTTGTGGATTATGCTTAGAAGCCACGTCTATGCAAGGAACCCAACCAATTCAAATGACTTCTGTCAGTTCTGCAAAGAAGAGTGTTCAAGTATTCAGTCACAATTATGCCAGAAACTTGTTGACGGCTATCAAAAGTGTCTGGTTGAGGACATTTCACCAAATATTAGTGGAAGTGCATATATATTTAAACCTGTATGTATATTTTTGACTATGTGGATTAGAGAAAACATGAAATAAATTGAAAGATCTGCAACCAATTCTTGTTTTTAAAGTCATGAAAGATGTATGCTGTATAACCCCGCCCTCCTGGAAGAAGAACAATTTAAATAAATCATTAGAAGCCAGCATTACCTTGAAATTCATGCCCACGATGACTGTATATAAACCTCTAAATGCCACTGTATAATTATCTACATAATGAGGTCATCTGAAAGCACAAGGCGATAGGAACATTTACAGATATAAGTCTTTACTGATGATCATTAAGTGTAGTTTCAGAGTCAGTTCTTGTATAAAAGAATACAAAAAATACTGTACAAGAAAAATATATATTTTTTAAAAATGTGCAGACAAATTTTCAAATTTGTTTCATGGGTTTTTATTGTATAGTATGCTCAATCAAAAATACTTGGAATTGTTGCAGCATCGCCAGAATGAAAAACCTGTGTTGATGCATTTTTCTGTCCAAACCAAATCACCCCAAATCATCCAATATAGTCTACAATAATGGGTGTTCATCCCACCATACACAAAGAGAACAGTGTCATCAACAACTTTTAATCTGATAAAAAGTAACCCAGATGGTATTGTTTACATATTTAATTCTCCCTATTTTTTAAACGTTCACTGGTTTACCAGTATCATGGCAACTTGAACAGATTGTGATGAATTTCCATGCATTTGATGGCTCCAGCGGATGAATCCTAATAAATCTTGCAACACAGACTAAGCTCTTCATATTTTAGCTCATGACTGGAAACCTTTAAAAGTACCAAATGAATTCAAAACTTCATGAAGCAGTTTTGAGCAATACCACTGACCAACGGTGGCAAATTAAATGGAAAATTATTATATTTAGTCATTTATCCAAGATCCCCTTTGGAGCAGCCAGTCCAGTTACCCCTACTAAAATCAGACTAGGGATGCACTGAGGAGTATATCACATTTGAATGCCCATTTCTTGAAGGATTATTCACCACCATCCAGAATATGTGGTCAAAGAAAACTTTGCTTAGAATCCAAGAGAACAGATTCATGACAAATATTATTAAAATACGACTCAAATGTAGAATAGACTCTATAGTTAGTTCCCTTTCAGTCGATTCACTCGGTACCACACATAAGTATGGAATATCAAGCCTTCGCGTGTCCTGGCTGAAGAAACCTTTATTCACGCCTTTAAGGCAGATGACATGTGATGACACGCGCATGGCCCCGCCGGCACATATAGCCGCTTTCATCATTTTCTGGACATATCAAAAAGACAGACAGAAAACTATGAAGTAAAGAGCATGAAAATGAGACGAATTTAAAACAAGCTTGTTTTCTTAATGTTTTAATCTCCATCCTTGAGCCTTTTACAACAAGCTAACATTGGGATGATAAACTGAGTCTGATTCAGAGTTTGACTTCTGCTAAGACAGCAAGATGACAAACAGCTTCCACTGATCCCTCTGCTATCAGTGAATGCAATGTTATTAAGTTGTTGAGTTTTAAGCTGCAATCCCTGAAACTATAGGAAAGAAAAGATGTGATCACTGTGACACCCTACTAACACAGCCGTTGGCACTACATATTTAACTAGCATGTTATGCTAACATGCTAAAAAGGGATTAACATTTGCACATTAAAATACCAACATTAGCACAGTTTTCAACAGCCATGTTAACTTTAGTGAATGTTAACATGCAAATGTTTGCATTCAGGTCAAAAACAACCTGAGAAATGTTACAGATGATGCTTAAGGAGTAAACCTGAGGCTGACAAAGTGCGTCTGAGATGAAACTTGAGCCAAGACTTTATAGCTAACAGTAGGTAGCTGAGTCTGATCTTCCCTTAAAAATGTAGATTGTAGTTGATTTTTACCCAACTGGGAATAAGAATATGAAAATAGCCGAGTTGTCTCCACTATTCATAAGTTATATTTGGTGAAGTGTAAAGAGCACAACGGCCTTTTGAGGACACCTGGGTTGCACCGAGTTACACAAAGTTGAGTCAGATTAAAGAAGAGTTCAGCTACACTTTAAAGTATCTTTCAAGAGGAGGTGACTGTGAATTCAACCCTTTCCCAGAAGCCTTAAATCATGCCGGCTAGCCACGGGGGCAAGAAGAGGCCAATTGTCCCAAGCAGGCAGACAATAATGAACATCCACAGGAAGATACGGTCAATCACCATGGCGACATACTTCCAGTCCTCTTTCACCTGTGCAGAAAGAAGTAACAGAGAAGGGGGGAGAACAAGAACAGAAAAAAGATTATGAATTTAAATAATAATTCACATCATGGGTGGTATTGTTTGCTATGAAAAATATGTTTCATAAGAAAAAATACTCATCACACAAGCTATGTCATATATTCATGCGCATTTCTGCTCACTTTTGCTGACCGGTTTCTTCTATTTTCTTCTGTCAATGCGATTTGCTACAACCTGTCTGTAACCAATCAAACTTTTAAACAGTTCTTTCTTAGCTGCTCCCAACAGTAATTTCAGTGTGATGTTATGCATATAATGGGATTTAGCTCCATGCATTACTGCTCCATGTATCTGCCCTTGAAGTTTAATATCTGTCTGCAGAAAAGCTCTCTTCAGTCACTCAGCTGCCAAAGCCAGTCTTTATACCTCTTCAGTAACTTCCTATATATGACACAAAAGAAAATTGTATTTTTTTTAATTTAAAAGTTACTTTTCTAGGGCAGAATGGTGCCTCACAGCAAGAAGATCCCGAGTTTGAGGCTGAGGGCCTTCTGTGTGGAGTTTGCATGTTCTAGCTCTGTTTGTGTGGGTTCTCTCCGGGTATAGTTTCCTCCCACAGTCCAAAGATATGCAGTTAGTGGGATTATGTTCACTCTGTTATTCAAATTTGCCCAGAAGTGCGAATATCTTATCCCTGTGTCAGATGGTAACATATCCTCTTGCACTATACTAGCTGGGATAAGTTCTAAGGATAACAAAGAGAAGCCTATGCTAAATTTCTTATGCTTGCTATTTTGTCCATGAATACTCTGCAGGCTTTCTGCCTTCCTGTCTGGTTTTTCAAATCCAGTAAGAGGCGCAATATTGATAAAAATCTGAATAATATTTTTTAACAACCAAAGGGAAGATGTTCAAGTTGTTTTGGCAGGACAAAGTCTTACTGAGAGACTACGGACTGAGACACTAAAAGACTGAGTTATCAAACTTCAGTATATACTGCTTATTTTGGTTCTTTTTGTCAGGTGTCATGGTAAACTGAGAGCTTAAGATTTATTTTTTTTTTACATGTTCTGGGTATCAGTATACAGTTAGGTCAGACGACACAAATGCAGCTTTGCTTTTGCAAACCATCTCCGTGGATTTTAAATCAAACAATCAAGATGAGATTTAGGTGCACACTTCAACTCATGGGGTTTTACAAAAATATTGCCCTAACTTTTTTTTTAGGAATTATATACATTTTTATTCACAATCCCCCATTTGGAATGGCTCAAAAATAAATGGACAAACTCATAATTAAAAATATAAAGATTATTTTCATTCTTGGATGATTCTCATCTGGAGATTCTCTGTTAGGCCTGTACTGCAGCCACCTTCAGTAGCTGCTTGTTTGTGAGTCATTCAGTTTTATCTTCAGCACTACAGGCTCTACTGCAGTGACTCCCAAAGTGTAGGATGGGTCCCCCTGTGGGCTGTGAAGGTATTGCAGGCCTTAGTATTAAAAGAAATTGCGTTTGAAAGAACTATGTACAGTTATGTATTTATATAAATGCATAAATGCATGGACAATATTCAGCACTCACTGAACAGCAGGCGGTCAGAACAAAACTTCCAGGGTGCATTTCAAACATAGGAGGAACACTGAGAGTCGTCTGTGGCTTGAAGACAATCTTGAAGTGTATGGCAGCCAAATTTAACTCATGTATGATTTTTAATTTATATAGAGTAGTAGGACGTTTTGATTGCACTTTGCACAGGTATTATCTAATCAACATGCCCAGAGTATGATTTTGTATCATAACTGAGATAAATGTAAATTGGAATACCATCAGTAATACAAATGAACAAAATGCCATTCTGCTTTTATATTAGATATTGATACTCACACTGAAGTCAGCATCCTCAGCCCTCAGGTGGTCTGCAATGTAGTGCACCCCTTCTAATGCACGCATGACACTTGGTGAAAGCAGGAAAGCTGACTGTGACACTTTATTGTCAACTTTAGCCGGCCGAGGAGTGGAATTACCTCTGGTTCCAGTTAAGTGCCTGTTCCCCCCTGCCACCACCTCTTGTCGGCTCTGGCTGTTCTGTGGGGTTTTTTGTTGTGGCGGAGGAGTTGACCCTGGAGGCCTGGGCGAAGGAGGACGGAAGGAGAAATAGGATGTCAGTGTTCCCAGCTCCAAGTCCTCATAACAGCTTCTCTCGGGGTCTTCCAGTGTGGTCCCATCTCTTAGCCAGTTAGCTGAGGTGCTGATGTAGTTGCCCGATTTATACCCAGCTATTCGGAGCTGCCGCCGCTCTGCCGCCGCTTCCTGTTGAAGGAGCAGCAGCCTGCGACGGCGGCCATCCGGTGCGGGCCGCCTCATGAACAACCAACGTGGAATCAAGTCCAGGAACACAGAGTGGACCCAGTGGGGCATCTTGTGAGTGCTGGGAGAGCGGTGGTGGACGTTGAGGACAAAGACAGTGATAACGATGGACAGGGTGACAAAAATCATGGTGAAGAGGAGGTACTCGCCGATGAGAGGGATAACAAGGGATGTGGACGGTATGATCTCTGTGATGAGTAGCAGGAAGACAGTGAGGGATAACAACACGGAGATACACAGGGTGATCTTCTCACCGCAGTCTGACGGTAGATAGAAAACCAAAACCGTGAGGCATGAGATCAGCAGACAGGGGATGATGAGGTTGATTGTGTAAAATAAGGGAAGACGTCGGATGATGAAGAAGTAGGTGATGTCTGGGTAAATCTCATGGCAGCAGTCATATTTCTTTGTATTATACGTTCCCACGGCATTGATGATGGCCCATTCGCCGCTCTCCCAGTAGTTGCTGAGATCCACAGTATTTTCAATCTGCTCCAAGTCAATTTTGGCCTTGTCATAAGTCCAGGAGCCAAATTTCATTTTACAGTTTTGTTGATCGAAGGGGAAGAAGGTGACATCAATGCTGCAAGAGCTCTTGTAAATGGCAGGAGGCACCCAGCGAATTTTGCCCGTGTAGAATAGGTGAGCTTTTGTCATGTGGGTCACAGCAAATTCGCCATCAGCACTGCAGAAGGAGAAGTTTGTCATATAAGTCATGGAAACACACAATAGACCTCATCTGAGAGCAAAGGCTACATCAGATAAGAAATCATAACCTTCAATATGATCAGTTCTATTCCCCTTCTTCTTTCCTGAGATTTTATTTCGTTTTCCTTTTTTTTTTTTTTCATTTTGGAAACTATGTAGTGAAAAACTGACTGTAATCTCCCGTCCATTCACCACTTTAATGGCAACACTAGCTTCAGCAGAAGACGTAATCATACGTCCTTATCATTTAATCAGTCTCACCTCTTTTAATTTCACATACAGACTGTGATTACACAAGCGCGCTGGAGCAGAAACCTATCATCAGCGTGCTCGGTTTAATCTCCAGGAGGTGAATTTAGGTGATGGGAGAGGTTTCTCAAAAGTAGTTTTTGCAATCAGTTTCCCACTGAAGCGATAGACATGTAAAGGCTGCCTTCATTTCGATGAAATGATATGCACTCCACCGACTTTTACTAACAGACATGCAAAATATAAAATGCAGTATCTTTTTCATTTTGCTAAATGAAACAGATAATAAAGAGCTGTGTTTACATCAGCGTGTAAACTGTACCGCATATATCTCAGAAGGTACAAATAAAACCAGCCACCCAATCAGGACTGGAAGAAACATGAGAAAGAGGAGCAAACCATTGTTTTCAAAGACCACTAGATGGTGCCATCTTCTTACACATACCATTAAGGCAACAGGCGTGAGTTTGGACTCCTTTGTCATACTACAATAAGAGCATAGCTGTTAGACAGCCCTAAATCTGCCATTACAATCCTCTGAAGCATTTTGGCAAACCTTAAAGTGTTCAGCAGCGTCTCTGTACGGTAGAGAGAAATAACTGTGATTGGTTATGTAGTTCAGAACTGAACAGACTAATAATCAATTGTATATTAATCAGGATAAAAGATTAGTGAGTTTGTTAAACAAAATGCAACAAATATCAGAGTAAAGCTGTTTAACTGAATATTAGATATTCATTTCTTGAACAATCATAGTTATTTTACTCTCATACGCTCATTTGCACAACTGAGCTTTACTGTAGGTCTGAGTGTATTTTATATTTATTTTAATAAAGAGTTCATTAGATAGCCAAGAAAAGAAATGCAGTAACCCTTACATTTTATCTCAGACTCACTTGTTATAGAGGACGATATCTGGTACCCATATGAGCTCTGACGGCACTCTTATGGATGTCACGTTGTCATAGTCAGACGGTCTCCAGCGAAGCTTGTAGTCATTCCACTCCTGCGAGACACAAACAACACGAATCAGTCTGGAGGGCCGTGGCCCCATTTGTATTCATCATATGAGTCATTCACTTCGTCAAAACTTCAACAATGCGAATGCTTTTTTTGCATTCCTAACATTTCATGTCAGCATATCCCCCTCCTGAATATAAAAAAAAATAAAATAAAACCTTAATAATAAATCAACACTGACACTAGATTTCCTAACCTGTTTAAGCCACACGTTGGTTGTCATCATTTGGTTCTTTTCATCCTGAAAGACAGACAGATAGAGAGCGAGAATGATGGAAATATTGTTCAAATTGTCAACCGGGGGTTCAGACCACAGAAATATGTCTGTGTTTCTTGGTGTTTTGTCAAAGGAAAACTGAAATATAACTTTCTGCAACTTTAATGACTTTATGGAAATCATATACACAGCTTCCTTCATAGCTGCGGGATGTAGAGTACCCATGAACAGGCCTATACTAACCTTGAAACCCAAGTTTGAGTATATACTGTACAGGCATCACTGTATTTAGTCAATGCACAGAAATATCATAACCCTATCATCACCGATCATATGGGTTTCTAGAGTATTTAAAAGTAGAATGGGAGGCAGAGCCTTCAGTTTTCAGGCCCCTCTTCTGTGGAACCAGCTTCCAGTTTGGATTCGAGAGACAGACACTATCTCTACTTTTAAGATAAGGCTTCAAACTTTCCTTTTTGCTAAAGCATATAGTTGGGGCTTAATCAGGTGACCCTGAATCCTCCCTTAGTTATGCTGCAATAGGCGTAGGCTGCTGGGGGATTCCCATGATGCACTGAGTGTTACTTCTTCAATCACCTTTCTCAGTCACTGTGTTAAGAGACCTCTCTGCACTGAATCATACTTGTTATTAATCCCTAACTCTCGCTTCCACAGCATGTCTTTGGCCGCCCCTCCCTGAGCCTGGTTCTGCTGGAGGTTTCTTCCTGTTAAAAGGGAGTTTTTCCTTCCCACTGTCGCCAAAGTGATTGCTCATAGGGGGTCATATGATTGTTGGGTTTTTCTCTGTATTTATTATTGTAGGGTCTACCTTACAATATAAAGCGCCTTGAGGCAACTGTTGTTGTGATTTGGTGCTGTATAAATAAAATTGAATTGAATCGAATGGAACATTCATTTATTTTTTCTGAATAACACTAAAGCAGGGTTAGGCAACTCCAGGCCTCGAGCGCCGGTGTCCTGCAGGTTTTAGATGTGTCCTTGATCCAACACAGCTGATTTAAATGGCTAACTCCTCAACATGTCTTGAAGTTCTCCAGAAGCCTGGTAATGAACTAATCATTTGATTCAGATGTGTTTACCCAGGGTGAGATCTAAAACCTGCAGGACACTGGCACTCGAGGCCTGGAGTTGCCTAGCCCTGCACTAGAGGCATCGGTTGCCACATCACCAGCTCTTTGTGGCAAACGCAAGGCAAACACTCACCACATCAATAAGCTGGGCTATGGAGAGTCCAAACTTGACAATGACGACGTCGGAGATGTTTGGCACAGGTCTCGACCACTTGTTGTACCCAGCGAACAGGGTCTTGAAAAGGTCATCTTCAGCATGTGAGTGGGTCTTCTCATCACAGAGGGCTGTGGATACATTACTGTTGTAGTTAGCCATTTATAGAAGACAAATGCAATAAGTGGGTAATTTAGGAATTTGTAATATTTCTATTCTCTTGTCGGTTAATATATTTATTCATCTCTCTTGGATCTGCATCATAGAGTTTGTTAACATTTAAATAACCTAACATGGGGCTGTTAAAACTAAAGGTGTTTGTGATAAAAACCTCGCCTGTATCTTGACACTAAATACATTTGCACTTTTTTAATGCATTAATATTATTGGTTAATATTTAATGGTATGGCATTCTAAGACTGAAACGGGATGAAAGAAGAGGAAGCTGAATGGTATATGTTGGGATGACATCCATGTTCTGTCATCTGGTTCTCTCCTAATCTTCACTTAACAAATACTAGTAAATCTGGCTGGCATCTGGGTTGCTTTTGGGAGCAAGAGAGAACTGCGAACATGTCGTGCTTCATCACAGAAGCCTACTCTAAACATCTAAGACTTTTCTTTGTAAAGTCTTATCGACTTTTCACATCTTAGCAAATCTTTTGATCTCTTGATCTCGGCTCCCCTTGAGGGCTGCCTGCTAGAATCTCTCAAGCTGAGAAGGTGGAGACAAAGGAAGCGTCTCTCCTCCCCTCGACGGTAACACCACTTCAGCTATACAGTCTCTAAAGTCTTATTATTATGTATGTAAGGCCTCGCAGTGAGAGGTGGCTTGATTAAATTGATTCTGAATATGCACTCTAGACAGATTTGTGTACAAGCTGGGACTGAGTCACCGTATTGTGTTTCTGCAGAATGAAAAGCATGGAAATAGACAGGAATCCCGTCCCTTGGGGATTACTGCTTCCACCTTCATCAGTGTAGTCAGAGTCAATTACACACATCATTACTCGCTACTGTTAAGTGGAGGTGAGCTAATTTCTCACCAGTGAAGGGTGTTTATTGTTGAGCTGTCTGTCACTCTGTGTTACGTCTGATGCATGAAACAATTAACTGATGCTCCTGATTTGGAGTGGAGGCTAACGGTTGTGTGTGTTTGTCTAATTTTTTATTTGTTTTCACATACTGATGCTGGGAGCTTAGGCATATATATATACATAGATAGATACATAGATAGATAGATAGATAGATAGATAGATATACATATATTCATGATTATATTATTGCATTTAAGACTGATATCGACACCACTACTTGGTTATTTTTGAAAAACACAATTTTCTTTCTTTTAGAAACACAAACAGATTTCTGTCCAATCTCTTCCACTTATCCTTATCAGGGTAGCAGGGGCTGGAGCCTTTCCCAGCTGTCATAGTGCGAGAGGCACGGTACACCCTGGACAGGTCGCCAGTTTTTGCAAGGCTAACACAGAGAGACAGACAACCAGTCTCACTTACATTCACACCCATGGGCAATTTAGAATCGTCAATCATCCTGGCAACACTAATTGCATGTCTTTGGACTGTGGGACAAAACTGGAGAGAACCCACAAAGACACAACCACTTGAATCAGGGCCAGTCGGTTGATTTGAACTCAGGACCTTCTTGCTTTAAGGCAACAGTGCTAATGCACCGCGCCACCGTGCAGTTAAATTTCCCTTATATTTATTATGTGTGGTTGTTTATTTAGTCATTTATGATTCATGTGACTGCGCTCGGATCAGTTGGTTGTTGTGTTTATGGCATGCCAAACGTCTGTTGCTAACAGGGAAGTTGTAGCACGCCCTCCGGTGGACAAAGTATTCAACATCAACACTCATAATATGGTTCGAAGTTGCTATTCTCACCTCTACTTCTTAAATTTAAACTTATCAGCCTGTGTAAATGTCAATACCAATAAATCTGCAAATAGCTAATATTGGTCAATAGGACTGGTTTTCCGATAACTTGCATCTAACTTGTATTGAGTACCTTGAATGTGTTTTATATTTGCTATTACTGTACATCTATCTGCCTAGGTACTGGCACAATGCACCTCTTAAACTGTCACTTTATTGTTTGTGTGAAGGGTTCCTGATAAATTTGACAGTCTAAGAATATCACATGTTACATCGATATACTTCTTATAAATGAACACACATTAGGGCAGGGCAATATGGCCAAAAATATTTATCACGATATATATTTGAAAATTTGCGATAACGATATAACTGACAATATAATTGACAATATAATTGATGGGAGACAAAATACTTTACAACTCCGCAACTTTATTAGTGCAAATTTTTTTTTTTTTTAAAACAAAGTATTTTCACTTAAACAAGCAGCTGTTTTTTTAATGCAAATTCCTTGCTGACAGTTTAACCAAAACGTCTTGATGCATTCTCAATCATCCAGGAAAGTAAATCTCCAAAAGTTGATTCTGTTCATCTGGACGTAGCGTTTTGTGGGAGAAACGTTTTGTCGCTCATCCATGTGACTTCTTCAGTCTCAGCAGGTTTCCCCAATCTTATAAACAGTGCATTTGCATAATGACTGAAACCAGCCCACTGAAGGAACAATGGGCTGGGAGGTCAGTTCCTTAATCTTAATTATGCAAATTCTCATGACCATTGATCAACAACCACTGACCAAAACCCACTGATCAAAGACCACTGATCAATGGCCATGAGTACCATTCACAGATCCTGAGCATAACCATGTATAATATCCACAAAACTTAAAAAGAGGTTATACACACACAATACGGTAATATTATGTTGAAGCACAGTACGTATCACTCCGCAAGGCTCCTGACTACGGTAGCCGTAATGCTCATTCCATCAAGCGGTGCGGCTTCGTAGCTTACGAGGTCGTACTTAAACATTTTTTGACAGATTTTCGAGCGCCGTGTACCACATAAAATCGGTTAGAAGTCACAACCAGAATTGATACATAAGGCGCACTGGTTTATAAGGGGCACTGTCGATTTTTTAGAAAATCAAAGTATTTTAAGAGCGATTTATTTTCCGAAAAACACGGTATTAATAACGACGGCCCACTTGCATGCTCTACCAAAAATTGTGCTTTGGTGTGTATCTGACGTATGAAAGCCAAACCAGTTCCACACCACTGGAGTTGCAGCATTTTTACAAACCAATTCTGGTTCATCTGTCATTCAATGATCCACTTTCCCCCTTCTCATTCTCTGTGGCTGCCATGCTTTTTCTGCCATGTGCTATGAAAACAAAGACACTGCACATGCGCGTTTTACCCATATTCTATCGCAATATTTAATTTTCTTATCATTGCCTAACATTATACCGGTATTACCGTGAACGGTATGATATGGCCCAGCCCTAACACACATATCTGTAAAGTGAAGTCTACATCCATGAAGAGATTAGCTTTACATAACATATAGATGTACCTGCACTCCAATTGTAATGCTAACTAACGGCTTAAAAATATATTGTTTTGTTCATGCTAAACCACCCACTATAAAGTCTTTGCAAAATGGCAGATTATAACTTTTAGATGGTTTTTGTTCTCGTTTAGATTTCAGCTACAAAGAAAATACGCGTTCAATAATGTCAACATATTTAATCATGTGGCATTTTTGTTTACTGATATATTGCCTACTTGTTCAATTACTCAAAGCAGAAAAAAAATTAATTGCATCAAAATTAAAAAAAAAAAAACTCCATTAACATGTGATTACATTTACATGTCACTATTACACCAATGTTTCTGGAGCTCTGCTTCTTAGCAGAGGTTATAATAGGATCCATTCAAGTGTGCTTCCATCAAGGGACCTTCAAATGAAACCTTGGACCACCTTCATCTGGCAGCAGCCATGGTTGCTTAGCCAAGGACACATCACTATCTGTCCATGGGTGAGTTGTGGCCCTGTTGACAGCATTACCATGTATTTACAACCTGTAACTGTAGGACAGGCCACTAGACGATGACCACTTGATGGACTTACATGTTGCACAGAGCTAATCCAAGCAATACATGCAAATCTGCTTCAGTGATTTATTGCCTGTGCTAACTGAATGGCTTGGTTTGGTTTGGCTTTACCAACAAAAGGCTGCAAAGGATGGAAAATTTGGCAAGGTCCTTCTTATCTTGTTGATGCAGTAAATATACATTAGACATGGTAATCAATATGTGAAGTCACTTTCAATTTGCCTAAGGTACACCTGGGCTCATGTCTTGTTATCATGAACTAATTTCAATCTGGCAAACAAGCAGGCACTAGAGAATTCCTATCTGCTGTCTTGACAGTCGGGGCAGCGCGCATTCATCTGTCCGTGCATCTGGGAAAGACCAGATGTGGCGCTGGAAAAAAGCCTCTTGGGTGCCACATATCAAACCTCATGCCAGGGGAGAGTTGAAATGAGGTGACACCTTCAACATCCGGCACACTTGGCCCAGTATATTTGGACCTTAGCCAAGTCACTTGGCAAGGTGTTTAAAACACTGACCAGTTTGGATCATCGAGTCAGCAGCTTCTCTGGCCAGAGGTGCTTTTCATGAAATTGGGCTGTCAAATAATTACAGTAAAAAGTTCACTAAAAGAATGCCACAGATCTTTTCTTTGTGTGTGTGTGTGAAAAACTGCAGGGTTTAAGTCAGAAAGCTGAAATCTATCTGTGTCATACCAATAAGCATATGGTTATGTAGTCTACCTACACATTTGATAACTGAAGCATACAGAGACAGAGTAAATTTGGTGCTTTGAAACCCTTTTCAACAAGAACTCATTTTGTCTTCAATCTCTGTATGGGAATGCTTTTTGTGTGCACATAAGTTGTGATTGCAACTGATAAATTTTGACATCCATGTAAAACTGGACTTCCAGAGTAGCTAACTGGGCTTCAGTGTCAAGCTTGAATGAATCAAACACTGTTTCCACAAAAGTATGCACTAGACCGTAAGAAATTGTAGCTTAAATCATTTCATAACAAAAGCAAAAAATTGAGACATGATCTGGCATCGACTGATCGAGTCTTCTCTCAGTTTATTCCTTTAAAGATGTTTCTTCCTCTGGTCCCTTTGTAGCTTTTGAAACAAGATTAACTTCCTCTGAAAATGCAGCAGCATGACTATCAGCTGTTGCACCAATTTGTGTGGCTCATTTGTCACACTGTTATGTTGTCCGCTGTCCTGCTTTTGTACAGAAAGAAGCAAACGCCTTCATTTATCTCTTACATTTCTTCTATTTATCTTCCTAACAACAACTTCTTTTCTCATGAGCTAAATGGCTGCTTCTCTGGAGGTGAACGTGCTAAATGAAGAGGTAGTTCCCAATGCATGAAACAGACATCCAACTAAATGTGAAAATAGGATCGTGAGCTTTTTAAGTAGTCATGTGTGAGACTGCAAATTTCTGATACCAAGCAAATACAGGGCTAATATTGCAGATATTGATACCAATATTTTTAACATATAAAGGTATGTATTTAAGAACTGCCTTTTTTCTCCTTTTTTATAATGCATGTTTGAGGTATATTTTTCCATTAAAAACAGATATATAATTTATTTAACACAATTCAGTGGGCTACACACTAAACTTAAAGGAAGGAAACAAACTATCGAACGTATCGCGCTAGAATCGATCCAATACCGATACTAGCAGTGACATCAATACTATCCCTGTTTGGATCGATCCGCTCACCTTTAATTTTGAAAAGTGCCGAGCATAACTTAACAGTAAGGTTAGAATATATTTTTCCAGTCTGTGACTTACTTCTTTGCACTTGCTCAGTTGCTCATCTCTCAGAACCCCCATGGTTCAAACACACCTGCTATTATTGCTGTCATAAACAATAGCCCACTAGAAAACACAGTTGTAAAAGTACTTACCGGCCGGACTCAAGAGTAGCGCCCAAATAAAAGCCGTCCCGGCGGAGAACAGGTGGTTGGATCCCATTTCGTCCTCTTGACAGCAAAGAAAACTTCACAAGAAAGCACGGAGCAGCTTCCATCCACTGTCGAAACGCTATGTGGAAAAGTGTGAGCAACATCTGTCATCTTCGCAGCTGAGAAGCACGTTAGGACCACATCACAGCTACTGTCACGATAACCGCTTTCAAGTCTGTGGGCGGGGAATGACAGTGACAGCGCTCTGACTGACTTACTTTAGATCTCAGCATCCATAAGTCTCCGTCTCTGCTCACTGTCAGCGCTGTTTGGACCGGAGGAGAGCGAGTACTGTGCCATTAGTTTCCGAGCAATGAGCGCTATCCATCACTGGGTGCTGAATCAGGGAGCGGCACTATAACACTGTGTGTCCCAGCTTTGCTGTAATTGCTCATACCAGCTCATAAAAGTAGCTCTATAAATCTGTTTTCAGGAAATCAATTCACGGAAAGTAGTCCGATTTTTTTCTGTGCAGAGAGTATCCAAACAAATGCGCCTGTTACGCAGGGTGCCAAGAATTTTGCGTCCAATGCGATGAGCCCTGTGAGTGCCTTCTGTTTTAAAATTCAAAGTAGTTGTTTTCCATGACTGGCAGCTGGACAGTGTAATAAGCGTAATATGTAAGGTTGCCGAAACAACAGGAGGAGATGCAGGGCACTTCTGAGCATTTGCCTCTTTATCTGGCACCTAAAGCGACTCGCTCTGTCTCTCTCTCTCTCTCTCTCCCTCTCGCTCCCTCCGTGTGTGTGTGTTTAAGAGACACACATACACAGAACCAGTGTGTTTAAATGCTGAGCAGCTATTCAAGAAACCAAGTTAAAAATGCATTAAAAAGTTATGAGCCTCGACTTTAATACAGTATTTATTCTTTGAAACATCCAAAGAATGAGTGACGACTCTGACGAGTGACGTGAAGCTGAACACGGCACAACATGGTGCGATATATATTTGGAAAACAGCTAGAGGGCAGACCGGGTGAGTGAAGTTTGTACCCCAAACTACTGATGAGCACAGGAGCTGTGAAAACACCATAATGAATATTTTTGTTTAAAAACAATGTAAGTGTAAAAAACATCAAACAACAAGGTGCTTTATTTATATATATTTTTGCCGTTTACAAGATTGAACATAAATCTATTTTCCAAAATATAATGCTACATATTTTATTTTAAAAAATGAAAAGGCAGCCCCCTTCAGGAAGTCCTACCGGGATTAAAGAGAAACCTTGTTTAAATAGGTTTCTTAAGCCGGGAAACTGCAAACATATCTTGCATAGACAGTTTATCCTTTTTTTTTCTCTAATCATAGGATCTGTCTTAATATTCATATAGAAACTTATCCCCATGGATATTTCTCTTAAGAAAACAAACCCTTTATTGGTTGTTCCAGTCCTGTCCTTCACTTATTGTTGCAGAAATAAAATCTCTATTACCACATAGTCATTATAAGTATATCCCAGACTCCATCCTTACCCTGGAACCAGATGGCCAACCCATAGCTTCCCCTGGAGAAGAGTAACAGAGTCATTATGTTTTGTTCTCTGAAGGCCCATCTATTTTGATCCATAAACACCGAGCTTAGCTCAAAGCTGCACTGCATGCTGTTCCCATATTTGACCTCACAAAAATTCCATGAATAATGCGTGGATGGAAAATCATATGTCATCCGTCCTGGGGATATTCTGTGAAAGGGAGGTGTCAACAATCCATCTTCGTTGACTGCTTCAGTTGATGTGAAGTCTAACCTTAACATACTGTTGCATCCCAGCAATGCTCAGCACATGTACATAAAAATACAATTATAAAATGGCGAGAGGGTATATTTCCTGAATTTGAGACCTCACGGAATGCCAACCATCATTCACAAGTTCAAGGATGATGCGTAAACACTTTTCAAAACACTTTTCAATGCTTTCTCAGCGATGGATTTTCACAATGTCTTTCATTTGCTTGGTGAATGAAGTGTGCAGGGCCTGTGCTGAGCTCTCCAGCCTGCTGGCGATGTCCGCGGCAGCACGAAGCATGTCTTCAAAGGCCAAGGACTCCTCTCTGATTCTGCTCCGCAGGACCAACAGTCCAGGTGGCCGGCCGAGTGAGTGATGACAAGGAGAAAGCACCGGACACAAGAAGAAACAACAGCAGAGGGTAATAAAAAGAAAATGTGAGGACACGATAATATAATGGGGGGGATCACGTGTTCAAGAAACTACCACTTATATGCCACGGGGTCTCTTTGTGATACTTTTTGTTGCCTATCTTTGTTCTTCTCCTGCCCTTGTTATTGTCTCATTGAGTTCATCTTTGCCTTGTTACCATAGTTCCCTGGTGTGTATTTAGTCCTCAATCTTTTTCATTTCAGCACATTTTTCCCTGTGTCACCTGCTGATTATCCAGAGATTTATTTCTTCTAATTGCGAGGTGTTTAGGTACTTCCAAAAAAACAAGATTAAAGTTCCCTTTTTTTAACCACCTTTTAGTCTCTTTGCCTTTTATATCAGAAATTGGTTTTTACACAGTGTGTCAGCTTCAGATAGCTAAAATAAGTCTCAGTTTGGTAACCAATTATTATTTTATTATTAATGATTAATCTAGTTTAATCTATTTTTTTTTTTGGTAGTGTTTTAATTTATGATTCTGGAATAGTTGAATAATGGTTATCAGATTTTTCCAAAGCTTGTGTTTTCCAATTAAAAAGTCCAAATCCCAAACAGTGCCATCATTGCCAGACCTGGCCCACATCTGGTTGACATACACTCTGCCATGACATCAGTCAGTCAGAAGTGCCAGCTTGATGCCGGATCCGGGCCAGACCTGTTTTCTGTGAGCCCGGACCACACAAACCAAACCATGATCGGGCCAGATATGGCATGCTATCACACAGACAGTGCCATCTACACCAGGCCTGGCCCATATCTGGATGACATACCACTTACCATGCCAGAAGTCAACTTCAGCAGTGCCGGCCTGACACCAGATCTGGCCCAGACCTGTCTGCTATGTGGGCTGGTGATAGATTTAATTCAACCTATATCTTCTCTTTTTTACGTCGCCTTTCCCCACAGTATCTTCAATATATGTGCTACGACAGTTAATTAATCTTCGCTACAGAAACAAACAGCAGTTTTTTTCTTTTTCTTTTTAGCTGTCGTCTTTACATTTCAGCTGTTAACTTTATGACGTTTGGCACAAACACATTTGATTTACTGCACTCACTTGTGGATCCCAGAGAAGGAGTCCGGCACGTCTCCCTCCAGCTGCTTTTTTAGATCCTCTTCTGCTTTTTCTACCACCTCGTGGCAGCTCTTCTGGTCCTCTTGAATGCCAATGACATTTTCCTTGATCACATCTTCATAGCGCTGATCTCCCAGCTCATCCCCTACAAATTGCACTAAGTTCTCCATCACTGCCTTGTTCCCATGCTGTATGGCCTGCAGGTAGGCCAGCTCCTCTCTCTGGGCCTTCAGTCTTCGAGCTGAAGCAGTGTTGGTGCTGAAGTGGACCGAGCACCTGTCCGACTGGGGCTCGTGGTGGAGCTCAGGTGTAGGTGATGGTGAGGATGCTGCCATTGTGGTCCAGTCGTGGCTGTTTTTTACCTTCGCAGGCTCATCACCAACAGCCTGCAATGTGTTATTGGTGGCCATTATCACAGAGTAGATGTCAAAGCCTGAACCCCAGTCCCCATCTCCACTTTGGCACTGTGCTAGGGTTGCCATGGATACCAAAGCCAAGATGACGTTTGTCCAACAATATCGCATGGTAACCTGAAAAGAGGTAGAAGTGAGTGACTGCGAACTTGGCCAACTGGTGAAGATAATAAAACTGAGTGAGATAAATATGAAGGTGGGCTGGGTTACTTCACTTACATACTTAATTAGTAAAAAAGCTGGGATACTCTTCATGTTGTAAATTAGAATTCATAAAACACAATGCATGCATGTAATTTGTATAAATGGCACAAACACCATGTATTCAGTGCTGAAGCTGAGCTTATTTACATCTTATTTACATTTAAGATATTTTTATGGTCTCATGTTTGGCAGAAACATTTCTAAATATGCAGCTGTGATAAGCAAAAATGAGTTCTTAAGCAACACTCTGCAGGAATCTGGAAGCTGAAGACTTCATTTTAAACGTGCAGCGCCTGCTCTGTTGTATTTTTAATTTCACAGTGTGCCAGATGTTTTCATTGTGTGAAAGACCGCACTAATTTGGTCAATCAACCGTTGTGAACAGGCAGCCACACTGCATACGTGGACTAGTATAACTGGAGGCTGTTTTTTTTTTCTTTCTTTTTAAAATAAATAAATAAACAGCGCTGTTTGGTATTTTTTCTAAATGTAAATTTGGTCTCATTTGTTGTTGCTGTTAAACGTGCCTGGGCTGTCTCAGATGCAACGCCTCTGCCCCACAATGTTGTACACTCTGTACCTTGACACGTCGGCAGCTAACAGCTAACTCGGTTAAGCTACAGGTCAACAGCTCAGGTTCGCTGCGTTCTCACCCTCGTCTGAAGTGAGAATGTTTTGTTTCATTTTGTTAGTGGATAAAAAAGATCATGTAAAATGATGTCTTCCTTTGCGAGAGGGCCAAAAAAGGACATCCAGGTGATGCTGAAAAATTATCTCCAGCAGATAACGAGTTTAACAAGTTGGAACTGTTTTTCTAACTTAGAGTTACAGCGAGAAAAGCCAGGTGGTTATTCAACATCGAAATGTTTGCTGGGTCTTGCCATGTGCACTCATGTCCCCCGATTACTGATGCTGATCAAGCTGGATAATCCCTTTTATCTGTAGCCCAGAGGATGATTTCCAAACAGAATTTTGCTTTCAGACCCCAGAAACAGTTTGAACAGTTTTCCACGTTACCTCAGTCCTTAAACAAGCATATAGTTTGTGGATCTTGGCCATGTATGAGTGTGCTTTGCATGGCATAGTTTTGACTTGAATATGTGGATGCAGTGATGACGATGGTTTGGGGAAGTGTTCCCAAGCTTGTGCAGTGATTTCTACTCCAGCAGTGTCTCCAGCTATTGGTTTACAGCCTCGTCTCTTACACACAGAGATTAGCTGTAGATGATCCCACCATTTCTGATACTGATCATCTATTTGCCCACACGATTTTTCACAGAATGGGAAAAGCCATCCTCATCTTTCCTTCTGGAAGACTCAGCTTCTTTGGATGCTCCTTTAACTGTACATCCATTTTTTTGGGCAAAGGCGTGTGTGGCCTCGTTCATCGTGTTGTTATGTGTGGCCGACATTTGTTGTGATTCTTTCTGTCACACTCAGTCTGAAACTAGATGCATCCTCTCAGATGTTCAAGTTTTTAATTTTAATGCTCAGATTGCACAACAATTTTTTTATTGTTTGTTTACTTTTTGTAACGAATAAATAAATAATAAATACTTTTAGTCCCTCAAATGTTTTTTGATTATTTCAGCTTTGCCTGTGCCTTTAAAGGGAAAACGTTCAATTCAAATGTGATTGGTTAAACCAAACAAACCCTTTCCATGCTCTGTAAATGCTGTAAAAAGTATAAATAGGGGAACATTTTATGTGGCTTGGGTTGTGGTTATTTACTACAGCATGCTTTACATTCTGTGGTTGAGCCATGGCTCAGCAGATCCATGAGTTGTGCCACGCTAGGGTTGTAAGAGCTGACAATAGTACCCTTGCAGCAGGGTGTGTGTGGTTTCTGGTAACCAGCGGTTGTCTTGGGATCTTTCATGACATCTATTCACCTTGTAAACACAACAGTGAGGGATTGTTATCCCAAGCTCAACACATGAGAGGCTCTTCCTTCCCATGTGTTGCAGTTCTCAATGAAACAGCTGCATTGTCACTTTATCATGTCGACGATTTCCATTTTAAGCTTCTGTCTTCTCCATCTGGAAATATATATATGGTTGTTTTTTCAAACTGAGTCTGGTCTGAGGTTGAAGCATTGCAGACCTTTTTCTGCTGTCAGAGCACATTTGGTTTACTTTCACAGCAGCCTTGAAAGTATTTTAGCTCCCAACAGCTGAACTAGAAATCAGAGTTGCTTGACTTTCACCTATTACTCTGTCTTGTTGAGAAATACAAATGTCCACTCCTGCCAGCTGCACACTGTAAACACTGTCTCCTTTTTTTTTCTTTTTTTTAAAAGATGAGCTGTTGCAGGGCAAAAGCCCATCAAACGACCAACTGTTGTCTCCTTCTGTTTGTGATTAGTTTAAATGGTGACCTCACACACTGCTTGCTGTGGCTGCTGTAAGACAAGTAGCCAACAGAAACCTTGAGGCACAGACACAGTCCAGGAGCCTGACGTCATTATGTTAGAGTAAGAAGAATGCTTTCTTTTGACTGACATGCACATTGTAACAGAATTTTGATCAATAAAAATCTCATACTGTATGAATGGGGTTTATTATTTTGACTATTTGAGTCCTTGCAGACAGCTGTGCGATAATGTAGATATCCTCCAGTGTTGTCCTCAAACTAATTGGTTGTATATTAGAAAAAGCCCTATATAAGTCTACAATTTGTGTTTAACTTCTTAGTAAGCTGACTCACTCCAGCAGATTAGATTAACAAGTCAGAGAAACTAGTAGGTGAGTTCAATGTGAAACCTGTGATAAGCGGAGAGCAGACATTTAATGCCCTGCAAGTGTGGAGATGCAGCATATCCAAAACTTTTTATCACCGTGAACTTCCACTGCACTCGTTTGGATGTTAATAAATCCAAACCTTATGGCCAGGAGTGACAACTTTCAGCCTAATGACATAATACAGCCAAATGGAAACGCAATTAATCTTGAAAAATGTTATTGTCTCTGTGTTCAGCTCCCGCCGCAGCAGTCGCGGGTGCGACTCAAAGGACGTTTAGTGGCATTATTTCATTCTATTAAAAACGCCGCTGACCAGAGGCACATGTGCTCCTGTCTACATCACAGAGTGGCGGCAGCAGTTGCCTTTGTCTTTGGAAAATGTCTGAACAGTTTCCACGCTGGCGTCTTATGGTTTTGAAACAGGGTTTGTGTTTGACTCTCCGTGGCCCATAGTGACCTTTTTTTGGCTTCAGAGGAAGGATCTGTTTTTATAGGCTGACTTTTCTTTTGGCTTAAAATAGAAGAAGCTTGTCTGCAGAGGGAAAGCAGCCATAAGCTCACACACCAGCATTAGGACACTTTAGCCGTTTGTTCTATGCATTAAGCAGAGTTTTTGTTATGCTGTTCTGCTGATTTAAGAATAATTTTAATTCAGTAAACTCTTTCAGTTACCCTCATAATCAACTGGTCATCACTCTTTTCTGAAGTGCATGTCAGCATCTTTAAACTGTCTTTTAATGGAATAAAATGTAGCAAATCTACATGAAATAGAAGGAAAAAAGGACAGATTATTGAAATCTTAATTACTGGAATCAAAGTGAAAATGATGTCACTTGCAGAAATGCATTTCCAATCAAATCTCTAAATGTGGCCATGCTCTTTCCCATGTCTGTGGGTTAAGTGAACCTGAGTGTTTGTGGTGTCTTGTTGCCCCCCCACCCCTCTTCTTAAAGCCTGAACAGGTGGGCTTCACAAATGTCACAACACACAGACTTGCTACAGTGTTAGTGGGACAAGGAGTCGTAACAGTGAGGTAGCAGAGCAGAGACCGTAGTGTTAAAGCCTGGAAGTTAGAAACGTCCTTGTTAGCATAGTGATAAAAAGTGGAGACATTTTTGCATGCACACAACTACGCAATATATGAACACTATAATGTGACCTTTTTATATGCATATGCTTTTTTCTGACAGTGAAAAAAAACAAACAAAAAACACCATCCCTTTAAATTTCTGTTCAACTCAAAAGCAGCCGTCCACACCAACAGCAGCTCTTTCACACAAAACTTTATACAAGTGCCATAAAAATGAACAAAAGGCTGTGAAATTCAAATTTATCTACTTCTACCAGGGGGAGTACACAGTGAGAAAGCAGCCACTTTCCCATTAATACTGTACACTAAACTCAGACTCTCATAAATCCAATCACCAAACTTACCTGCGTCCGGGAATTTTTTCGGATAGAGAAACGCTAGATTCTGCCACTTCCACTCTTTCAGTCACGCAAATCAACTCAAAAGCTCCAGGACTACAATTTCCAAGTGGAGCGCGTAAATACTCGCTCTGCTCCCCTTCTTCATGTCAGTGGAAAAAAATGCAGACACACGCACACACAATTAGGGTTTGGCTGGAGAGTGTGGTCGTCTGTGTGCCCCTGCCTGCTGTTGGGAGGGGTTGGTAGGGGAAGGGAAGAGTGGTAGGGGGGCTGCGGGGTATGTTTTCAAAAAAGGCCAAAACTGAATGATTTCTTTCTTCGCAGTGGAAAGAGGGGCTGGCAGAAGGAGAGGAAGTGAAAGGAGTGTGATCTACTTCACATCTGGGGGCTCTGCATGAGGGTTCCTCGGTGTGGGGGAAATGTTTTTTACGACCATGCTAGATGCACATTTCTTATTTATTAAAGTACAAAGTACACACTATACTTTTAATATGTAATAAAGCCAGGTCTTGCACTGCTGTGACGTTATTGTAGTTTACAATGCAAAAGAAGCAGCATCGAAGGATAGAGGGTTGAAAACACAGAGACAAGTTTATTGTATTTTTAGGGGAAAACAATTAAAATCAAAATATAATAAATCATTACTTTAAAATTATATCTTCAGCATAGAAGCAGTGCCTCAAGGAGTCCCTAGCATCAAATAACGGAGCAAAAAAACATGTATTTTAATTAATTGTGAAAGAAATATACTGGCTTTTAAATGAAACATATGCATTCAAAAGGCAAATATTTAACTCATATTGCAAGCTTTCTGCTTTATAAACGACAAACAAATGGATTCCAGACAGACATGAATATTTTATGGTTATGCAGCTCATTAGTTCAAAGAAAGTCTATGATTATTTTAATTAGAACAGTGTGGGTACAAGACTGAAGCACATGGTGGTTTGGATGTTTTAGATGGGAATGATCTGTCCCCGAAGAAGCAAAATTAAATGTATCCAAACAAAGGTAATGAAACCTTTAATTGAATAAAACCGTAGTTGTATTGTCACTGTTATTTAAATTAAATGTAAAAACTTCTTTGTACCAAAGGTAAAAGTGACAAGCTACTAAAGAAATCAGTTTTTATGACCTCATGAAAGGGTATTCAATAAACAGGACTATTAGGATTTGCATATTTAGTTTTTGTGTTGTTAAAAGTGAGAGGTAGTGTTAATCATGGGTGTTTAACATCAGTTGCAACAGCTGTAACACAATCTAAAGTCTCCAGCTATCTATAATGCAATTAAAAAAGTGATAACAGAGAGGTGCAAAGGGTTGGTACAGCTGCCGAGCACCTAAATCAGCTAAATGTGAATCTGATATGTCATAAAATTATAAACAGAGTCATCGTCTTTCAAGGCCCTGTTTGAAAATTTTGAATAAAGTGATGTTTCATAAAGTCAGCTTTTTCCCTTTTTTGTGCTCTTGCTACATCACAGACAATACTAACGCTTACACTGGACACTGAAATGTGTCTTTAAATGAGCTGGAGCGAAGATGGACGTTCATTTTTAGACACTCATGGACATTTGGTGAGACTGTCCCCTGGTTTAAATAAGGGAAATTATTTAAACCAAGGGATGCATACAGCTAATTAGTATGTAGGTTGAGAGAGTTGCATAAATAAAAGTCTTCTTGTGATTGTAAAGTTACAGTCGTCTGCTGGGTTTGTTATTGTCATGACTGGGGCCGCAGTCGTATGAAGGTGAGAAAGGAGGATCCAATAGCAGACAGTGGCGAAGGTGCAAGTGGGTTTTATTTACAGTGCACAAAACCAAGGTGTGGAGCAGAACCGAACATAAACCTAAACTGGGAAAATTAATACAAAAAGGAGGACACGGAGCGAGGAGCACAGAGAGACATGGAGAAACACGGGATAATGCGGAGTACACAGAGATTCACAGAGAAACACAGACGACGCGACGAGGAGCACAAGCAGAGACGCAGTATAAATACACACATCAGGTAATCAGGAAATAGCACACAGGAGGGGAAACAGCTGGAACTAATGGACATAACGAGACACAAACCTACAAAGTAAAACAGGAAACACACAGACTGCTTTACACAACCAACTGGGGACACGAACAGAACACAGAGGAGAGACACAGGTAGGGATGATAGAACACAACTCAAACCCTAAGAACAAATACAAAACAGCAGAAACTGGAAAATAATAACAATAAACTCAAAACGCTGGGTCATAGACCCAGGATCATGACAGTTATAAGGTTACTGCAATAATGAAATGGATACTCACTCCCGGCTTGTCACTCACGGATGCTTGTAAAGGGTCGCTATAAAATACACTGGCTAAGGATAAATTGCAGGGTTAATATTGTCAGTGGATGTATCAAACGCATCGCTACTACTTGGTTAAGTTCCTTAACCAAGTAGTTTTTAATGCCCAGATCTAGTGAGTGAGTGAACAAGTGGAAAACAGAAAGCTGCTAAAGTAAGGTCACAAACAGAGTCCCCCGCTCTACAAATTTGTGTTACAATCAACAGACAACTCCTGAACCTCCAAATGCAGACTTTATTACTCTTTAAAAGACGATCCCTTGGCATCCAGTACTGCCTTGATGCTCTTTCGTGTGACGATGTTGGTTCCTGGGAAATTTTTAATAGTTAGTCACTTTTTGTAGTTTAAGGGAATTTATGTCTGGTAAAAACTACTGTAAAAAATCTATTATATAGTGAATGAATAGGCCAATCAACAGATATCGAAGCCAAATACATAAACAATTGGATTCTGGTCATAGTACTTGACTTCTTTCACGTGTCAAAGGATAAGCATCAAAACACTGAACCTCCAGCCTCCCCACCTCCCCCGTACCTTTCAACAGCTTCTGGACTGCTGGTGTTAGTTCAGTCAGCTCATCTTACTCTTGCTCCCTCGGGGCTGCTGATCCTGTGTTCCTGCTGCTGATGAACTTTCCATCATCTGCGGACCTTGTTTGAGGAGTTTCATAGCTGCACAGTACAGCTGGAAAACCTGACATAGTTTCTGGTCACTCTCACAAAAAGAGTCATAAAAGATTTTTACTTCTTAAAGTAACACAAGTTGAAAATGATACAGTTAATGATCAAACCATTTGTGTCAGGTTGTTGATGCTGGCAATGCTGACAGAGTGCATTTTCACACCAGGTATCAATGATTATGTGCTCTCGCCCTACTTTTACTGAACTTCTTGTGTCTTAAATGCAGGTTAGTAGGCAAGAAAAGAAAAAAAGAAAAGAAAAATCTTTCTGGAATGATTAAAAAGTGAATAAGCGCAGGTGGATTCGCTGACAGAAATATCAATCTTGGAAGTACGACTAAATCTGTGACAGCCGCTGATGGCGACCAATAATCCCAATCAGTTATGGTTTCTGTGATTCATGATAACTGCTGCAGCACAAATTTTGACTCGAGGGCTGAATTTAAAAGGGCAAGAAAGAGATCTTTGATTTTTATCTACATCTAAATTCCAAACATGATGTAACTACATTGACAGCTCCCTGATCTTAACATCTTAACTCACCTCCAGGAGAAGATAAACACATTTTTAGTCATAGATAATCAGATATTTACTCCTGGTTTGTGTCATGTCACAGTTTCAACACAGTTTTGATGAAAGGACGTAATTATGTTTGACCTTTTTAATAGCATAAACACACATAAATTGCTATCATCACCCCTCCACCTCCCTGCTTGACAGTTAGTATGATGTGATTGTGCTGATATGCTGTGTTTAATTGTCACCAAGCATGGGGCTGTGCATATATGTTGTCATGTTTATTTGGGTTTTGGGGTTTTTTTTTGTTTGTTTGTTTGTTTTAGAAAGAAGAGGGTTTCACCTGGCAACCTTTTTGAAAAAGCCATATTTCTTCCATCTTTTCTAACTGCACTGTCATAAACAATAACATTTATCATGCTAACTGAAGCCTGGAGAGTCTGAGATGTAGCTCCTGGGTTTTTTGCAGTTTCTCTGCAGAGTCTGACCTTGGGATGCATTTGCTGGCATGTCCATTCATGGGAAGATTCACAACCATCCTGAACATTTTCTCGGCTAAAATATTCCACAGTGTAATATTTCAGGTCTTGTTGTTCATTTGAAATTTTAATTTATTATTTTAATTATCTCCTGATATCTAAAAACTTGTATTTCAAGGTTTTTCAAAACAAAACCCTAACCTTCTTCACATCTCTTCCTCAGCATTTTTGGTGAATCAGTATTTGGGCAAAAGAAGAAATTAAACATTTGGCTTTAGGTGCTTAAATTACATCTGTAGTGTCACACAGTACTGTGCTTTTCAGAGATCCCAGCTGTTTATTCTGAACCCATGTCCAAATACTTATTTGGCTGAATCAACCCAAGCATTTTAAACAAACCAAAATCATATGTAATGCTGCAGAAGTATTCAAAAATCACGACTTCATATAGCTGTACACTCATCACCAAAATGTGTAATCTACAATCTTTCATAAAAATTCTTGTTTTTACTATTTTATCCACCTAGTCCTTACAACACTTTAAAGAACCTTGAAGAGGTTTGGAAAAACAACAGCACACGTGTTAGCCCTGATACTGCACAAATGCAGATGGTCTTTGTTAAACGTAAAAGCCTTTAGCCATGTTTAAACATGCATGCAGCATGTCAGGGATGATCTGTATTTTCCACAAAGGTCAGGCAGGAAACATATGGAAGGTGTTCTTCTTCTTAAATGTAAACTATGTCTAAATCCTTGACACCTCCAATGAATGTTACATGGTGTGGCAGTGAGGTGAAGCAGCTTCCATTACACGGGAAAATGTTTTAGAGATAGCTTTTTTAAATTTGTATAGCAGGCAGAAAATCCAGTCATCTATAACTGGGATTTTTAGGGGAGAAAGTACAATTTTAAACACTGTCTTTTAATATTCTTCCTTTTTCTCTGTAAGCAGATACTCGATAACATGGGCTGTAATATTATTCCCATTAACAAAAACAAATAGGTCTTTTTTAAATCACTCTTCATTCTCCTTTTGCTTTTCTCCCTCCAGTTTAACCCACGCTCATCTTAAGCTCATCTAATAAGAATTTAATTTCAAGTGAAAGTACAACGTGAATCCACTGGAGTGTTTGCAAAACACATAGTAGATTAGACTCTGACCGTGAATACATCGACCAAGAAACTGTTTCAGCATTTCCTAATTGACCAGCACCCCGTGTGCCCCGAGGGCTGTTGTTGACCAAGGCCAAGGACTCGGCGCTCTCTGCAGCCACTTATCCACAGCAGTTTGCAACCAATGAGTGCCACTGTGTGCTGGTGCTGATAAACTCTGCTAATCCACTCTGGGACCCAGATGCAGTTCAAGCTTTTCTTAGTGCTCAGACCCAGCATGCTCTGCCACTTTGTCCATGTTTCCTTTTACAGCGCAGATTGGAAGCTTTGGAAGTACCAGGCGGGGATTTGTGATAATGTTCGCTTTTTCGTTTTATGAATGCTGTTTTCTGTAACAGTTGCAGTTTTTGAGGTCCCTGACACAACACTTACCTTAAATAACAGCAATGAAGGCTCATTAGTGAGTGATGTTGACATATGCTTGCACATACTGGCGTGTCATGCAATATCTGTGTGCCTCCATAAAAGGCAATATATATATATATATATACTGTTTCTTATTAACTCCAAACTGAAGGAGAAAGGGGGAACTGGATTTATCCATTTACTGAATGTACATGTACATGTTGTTGGCCTTTATCTACTACAGCTCGTAGACTTTATGAAGGCATTCAGAAGCCTGCCTCCTTGCAGGCATTGAACAAAGATCCCTATTAGAGTGCGACACGTTTCTTTTTTAAATGAGATTATTTTCACCGAGTTCCGCTCGCTGTCCTTCAATTAATCTGACACAGGCAACACCTGGATATTTTAAAACAACAACCTAAAATGAGCTTTTTGCAGTTCACACAGGCTCTCAGTTTATGCAGAGTAACACGTGTTGGAAATGGTGACATCCCTGAGTTTCACCATCACTGAGTAGCTTGACTGTTGGATAAAACCATCAGTCAGTAGGTTTATTGCCCATATTTGGGAATAAGGTTGGAAAATGAGAATTTTAATTAAGGAAATGCCAGATCGTGTTTGTTGCAATTCATATATTATGCATTATATTTGACCTGTTCTCTGATTACACTATACACACTTATAGTTTTCAAAGGATATCCAGGACACAGACATTGCATTACAGAAACATTTCAGCTGTGACTGACAAAGTCCCTAATGCCACAGGGTCACAGGTTGAGGATATCCAAAGTGCCATCATAGCTTCTTAAAGCTGCACCTCATTTTACAAAAATGGAAATCTACACCCTCAGCCGTGTTTAAGTGGATACTAAGAGGGTGTAAGGTGCAGTGGCGTGCACTGAAAAGACATTTGACTATGCACAAGCTGTCTTTGCTACGTTATGTGTTTCACAACAGATGCCACCCTTGAAAAAGAAAACCCAGGCCTTCATCCAGACCTCATTATAAAAGTCAACCAGCAGGAAATGAGGCAGCCTAAGGATATTGTGAATCCTGATCAATCAGGCTGACAGTGATTTGGACCAATGGAAATGGAAGTGTCTGCACATGTCAGAGGCAGTGTGCTTAACATCCCATTTTCTCTTAGCTTATAGTTAATGTAATTAAATGTCCCCAGATAAATATATGACAAATGGTTAGAAGGAAAGCCAAAATGTAATAAGACAAACATAATTAGCCAGTTTGTATGCTTCCTGGAGACTGAGAGGACACAATGGATGACTGCATAATGGAAATCACTGGCTGATGCCATCCTCTTACAGCTATGCTGCCATTTACAGGAAAGCCTGTGAAACAAAATTACATGGAAATTAAATGACACTAAAAATAGTATATTAAAGTAAGGTATAACAAATACATACATTTATACAAATATTGTTTTTGTATTGAATCTGTTTTACATTACTGTTATTACCATTTTTATTATTACTATTAGGTAAAGTTCACATTTGCACAAACAAACATGTGAAACATTCATTCTGGACAACTTTGCACAACTTTTTTCTAACATGCTGTTGACTGTTTAACTGCAGTATCTTTAAGAGCTTGGGCATCTTCCACAGTGTAGCTCACGATAATTAAATTCAAGGGAGATAATGCACTGTTGACTCCTTGCTCTCGCAATATTCCTGTGGTTCGTTTTATTGATTTGTGTGGCTTAGGCGAGACGTGTTGTTCCAGCAGAGGGGTGTACACTGCTGGAGAGAAACCAGAAGACACTTTGATCACCTCCACGAGACTGGGAGGTGTTAAATAAACGGGGTGTCAGATGTTACTGCTAACAAATTTTAAAGCAACTTGTTTTTTATGTCACTGAATCCTTAAGTCCTTAAGCTTGCTGATCTACCTCAGGATCAACAGAAGGGAAGGTGTTCACTGAGTCTTTTTTTCTCACATTTTTGTTTAGTCCAGCATTATTTAAAAGTCTGACCCATTTAAAAAATATATCCATGAATTTGAGATTAGCTCATTAGATTTGAAAAAATAACTTTTACAAGGAAAGAGACTTCCTGCCCAACTTACAATCTGCTTTTAGAGAAAAATAAATGACCTTTGAAACAAAACACATTATATCTACATTGTGAATAATTTCTTGCTAAGACTATGCAGGCCCACAGCTCTGCACCTGCACATTTGTTGCATATTCATTTTCTTTCTGCCACTACTGCCGGAAGCAAGATGCGTGCATGAACCAACGAAAATTACAAATATTGCAGCACTCTAACAGTATAATGCAATGCAATAAAAAAATGTGCACCATGCAATATGACCTAAAAACAATATATTATATGATAATTGCCAAACCCATACCGGGGTGTCATATGGCAGTGTACTCCTACTGCCTGTCCCAAGCCCAGTTAAGAAGATGCTAACTGAGGGTGACCAGGAGGTACATGATTAAAAAATGAGTATATCAGAGGGACAACTCAGGTTGAAGGGTTTGAAGATAAAGTTAGTGAGGAAAGGATTGGATGACTGGGACATGTGCAGGAGAATGAGTGGTTATATTGGACAAATGATGAGTATGACATGAGGACAAGAGGAAGACCACAGTGTAGTGGACAAAGTGAAGAATGAAGGGTTGGTGTGACAGGGGAAGATGCTGGGGATAGGTGAGACAGAGGCAGATGATCCACTGTAGTGACCCCTAAAGGGACTAGCTTAGTAACAGCATGTGTTTGATTTTACTTAGGCTACATTCACACTGCAGGCAAAAGCGCATCAAATCAGACTTTTTTGACCCTATTCGACCCATATCTGATCATGGTATGACAGTTTCAACAGCACAAATCTGATATTTTCAAATCCGACCTAGGTCACTTTTGTATGTGGTACTGAATCCGATCCATCTCTGATGTTTTAGAAAGCGACTGCTGTTTGAATGGTCATGTCGCATTAAATCCATCTTTTACGTCACTGACACAAGACAGACGCCAATTATCAGCGCCGGAGAAGACAAACGAGAAAGCATGGCGGCAGAAACTGGAGACGGAGCGAGTCAATGGACAGAAACTGAGGATCTGGACTTGATTAGCATATGGGGAGAAATTGATAGACTGCTGCAACAACACCTACTAGCTCTGTAGCCACCATATTTACTTCAGTAAACAGAGCACGTTGTGTGTGACGTCTTCTTTTGTGCATGTGGGCCGCTTTGAGGGCCGTGAACAACCAGTGAACAACCAGACCAAAAAAATCGGATTTGATCCAAAAATCGGAATTGAGCATTAAGACCTGCGGTGTGAACGTAGCCATAGACTCGTCTCATCTCCTGCCATGAACCAATAACATGAGCTATGGTGAGTCAATATCATTGCATGTAAAACTGCATTCTGTAAAATGCCAAAAATCAGGAATCTTTTTTTCCCTGTCTGGCAATAAATGCATTGTAAAAGGAAATTCTTTGCAGAGCACTGGTTTCTTTCATATTCCTATTTTTGTGCTTTTTCCAATCAAAAAGTTCACCGTCTTCTTCTTTGAAAGAAAAAAAAATAGCTGACTTAAAGTTGGCCTCTTCAAGCTGCATCATTCTTTCGACTCTATTTTTCAGTTTGTCCGTGAAAGCCTGATTCTAACTATTTGCACGTGCACATTTGCCTTACATGCTGGAAGAAGACAAAAAAGAAGAGGGCAAAGACCCCAATAAGGACAAGTTTTGTCCAAAGACTGTGTTAATGTGGCTGAAAATCCTGCCTTTAGTGAACAGTAACCAAACGCATCATGGCTAGAACACAGCAGCCTCTTCCTTTCAAACTGCTGCTTCATCACTGAGTCATATCCAGACACCAGGCTTTTGGCACAGAAGGGTTGGTGTAAAAGTAAAGAAGTAAAGAGTTAACAAATACACAAGAAAGGTGCTAAAATGTGAATAGAAGGAAAAAAAATTAGCTATTAACTATTCAGACAGTGAATCCAAATAAAGCACAAATGAACTCAATACAACAGTTTTGCTGTTCCCTAAATATGTTCCAAGTTATAAACTAGTTTTGCTAAAGGTCTGCTTCACAGTGAAAGTCCTTCTATTTTACTGAATATCTTTTTTGGAGTCGTTGTGCACACTCTGTGTCCCACCCACTGGCAGCTTTAGTGCACGCTGCTATTGTGTGACCTCTTGACGAGGTCATTTGTTGTCTAATGTAACAGTGTCAGTAGCACAGGCCCCTGGCCACTTAGTTTTCTGTGGCTTTTGAAGTAAGTGGGAGAAATCAGAGTAACATAGGAAGTAACTCTGAGGAAAGCAACCCTTAAGTGGCGGTTCACAACTGTCAATTCTCAAACTGTTCAGCAGCAGCAAGTTCAGTGTTCACATGTCAAGTAGATTTTTTTCACCCCATTTTTCTTTCTTGGTTTTTCCGTTGCACTTTATTCCGACTTTTAAGCATCTTTTTTTCTGTTCAATCTTTTCCTCGCAAATATCCATGAAGTTAAGAATATTGTTGGAAAAGTTATAAGAGACCTTCGGGCAAAGATTTACTCAATATGGCATGTAAAGAACTTACAAGTCACAGCTGGAGAGTCTGATTAAGGCTCGACACACTGATCATTTTTTAAGATTATGTTATTTTACATCACTTCCATAGTGCTATAGTGCATGAATAGAATAGAATAGCAGTCGTAGAGGACCCTTACTGTGAGAGACAGTACGATATAGATGTCTTTGATTTACTCTGTAAAATAGTTCTTAATCTATGATTGAAAGGTTTGTCAGCAGGAGATGAAGAGTGAACGGTTTCCACTGGTTCTCAGCCTTTCTGGCTTTTGACCCCTTAATGCAATATGTGTTTTTGGCCGTTTGTCACAGGTTCTGGGTTTGGTGTGGACATAACTCATGTGTGGGTTTACCTCTCAGAAGGATCTTTGAGGCCAGAAGAGTTTGGATTTGGATTTGTTATCAAAACATATTGTTATTGTGTAACTGCAATTTTATGAATACACACTGCAGTATCTGACCCTTCCTGATTTCTTATTTTTACATATATTTGTCACACTTATAAGGTTAATATTAGACAAACCGAGTAAAAACAGAATGCAGTTTTTAAATGGTGATTTATTGAGGGGGAAAAAAGCTATCCAAACCTACCTGGCCCTGTCTAAAAAAGTAATTTTACCCTAAACCTGATAACTGGCCATTCCACCCCTGGTTTTCAAGTATGAACAGCCTGTTTAAGGTCATGCCAAAGCATCTCAACCTAATTTAAGTCTAGACTTTAACTAGGCCTCTCCAAAACCTTCATTTTTGTTTGTTTGTCTGTTGGATCCACTCAGAGGTGGACTTCTTGGCCAGACCTTTTCCTTCAGGATTTTCTGGCAGGGAGCAAAATTGATGGTTGCATCAATTACAGCAAGTCATCCAGATCCTGAAGCAGCAAAGCAGCCCCAGATCATCACACTACCACCATCACGTTTGGCTGCATGTTCTTTTTATGAAATGCTAGTTTCATACCAGACTCAAACCTTCCACAAAGTTTTGGGGAATCATCAAGATGGTTTTTGTAAATGTAAGACAAGCCTTTGTGTTCTTTTTGGTCAGCAGTGGTTTTTTCCTTGGAACTCCCCCATAAGTGCCATTTTTGCCCAGTCTCTTTCGTACCGTTCAATCATGAACTCTTAACCTTAACTGAGGCAAGTGAGGCAAGTGAGGCCTGCAGTTCTTTAGATGTTCTTCTGGGTTCTTTTGTGACTTCCTGCATGAGTCTCCACTGTTCCACGTTTTCTCCATTTGTGGATAATGGCTCTCGCTGTGGTTTACTGGAGTCTCAAAGCCTTAGAAATGGCTCTGTGACCCTTTCCAGACTGTTAGATTAAGCGACTTGTTTCTCAGATGTTCTTGAGTTTCTTTGGCATGACGTGGTTTTTTTTCTTTTTCTTTTTTTCTTTTAGCCTATTTAACTTTGTCACACAGGTTCTGTTTAAGCGATTTCTTGATTCAGCAGGTCTGACAGGCCTGGGTGTGGTTAGTAAAACTTTAAAAACTCAGTTTTCAAAAAAATGTGGTTAATCCAGTTCATTCATAAATTAATAAGGGGTGGTAATTTTTCACACAGGGCCAGGTTTGGATAACTTTTTCTCTTAATAGATAAAATCATCATTTAAAAACTGCATTTTTTAAAAATTTACTTTGGTTATCTTTGTCTCATTTAGATTTATTTTTTCATGTGAAACAAATGTGACAAATATTTAAAAAAAAAATAAGAAATATGGTAGGGTCAAATAGCTTTTCACTGTACCTCTTGAAACCCAGAATTTATTTCCACAGGTATAAAAAAGCAGTAACTTCAAGAATTCCTTTGAAATTATTTGTCATGCGTTCAAAGGAGAAAGAAGACAGTCGTTTTCCACTGCATTGTCTGTCCCTTTGCGCGTCTCCGATGGATAACGGAAGAAGGTCAGCATGAGCATAGTGAGAATCAAGACCCCAGCTGTGTTCCCATCCAAGCAGGAACTCTTAATCAATACCAAGCAGCCAAAAAAGGCATGCTGAGAATAGTGAGGGTCAGGGTCACAAATATCTAGCCAGTCTTGTGTGCCAAATTGAACACTGGGATTCCAGGGGTGCAGAGGGTGTTTGGGCGCTGACCTATGTGAGTGATGATGAAGAATTGAAAGAATTTATTTTATTTCTACCCCGTATCTCCCCTGCTATGATTTGGTTTGACTTTTTAGCAGAATGAAGTTATCAAAGTTTTTTATTTTTTATCTCCTGATGCAACTAAAGTCAAACGCAGACACAAAGGTAATAAAAAAAAATGAAATAAAATAAAATTACACTCAATTCAAAGCTTCCTTCATCCTTTCTTGATGCTGCTTTCTTACTAAGCACACTGAGCTACTGCCTGCCATTGGCATTCAGATCACACCTGTGCCAAATGCACTCGAGATAGCTCTCTGAAGGAATCGGGCTGTCTGTCCTTCAGGCTCTCATCAAAGTCTGCTTTAATAATGGGATTTCCACACATTACATACAAATTCACTGGCCTCTAATGTGGGAGAATAATATTTCCAGGAAAGGGTGCACTTCAGACCCAAATTGAATTTAAAACATTTCATTGGCTTTAAAAAGGAGCTCTGGCACATGTAATGCCCAGGAAATAATACTTTGCTCCACTGAGCAGCCAAACACCGGGCAGAGGATTAAATGATGGGTGCTGCTCTGGATTTGCCACACACTGGGGCAGTCTTAGTACGGTTCAGACGTTAACACTGATTTCAGCAGATCTGCTTACTGTAAATGGGTTGTAGTTGAACCCTTATAGTGCTAATATCCAGAAACACGCTGGGTCTGGAATTTCTTTTGTTTTGACTGCTTGCTCCTCATTTCCTTTGAGTGTTCTCTCCTCTCGCCTTTACACAAATATGCACACAGCTACACAGAGTCTCACGCAGTCAGACACGTTATTAGATTAAATTTGACAGTGGCTGAATTTGCTTAATGATCATATTAACACATGGACATTACCTGTCCACAAAGCTCTGTCTGAAGCATCAAATGTGTCGCATTTTAATGAGATGCCCTTGTCTCTCTATTTGAAAGGAAGCTACTTCCAGGATTGATGACTGTGAAATGAATCAGCACACATATTGTTTAATCCAAATCATAAAGCATCTGCCTTTTGTCCTGAAAAAATATTCAGGAGCAACTTCCTGAAGCAGTTTTTTATTTTTGCTCCTTTATTTTATGATTATGGACAGTGTCACTCGCTCACTCACTACTTGTGAATTCCAGCACAGTTTTACTTCAGGATTAAACATTTTTTAGCCAGTTTAATAATTCCTAGTAAACTAAAACCAGGCTTGAATAATCTGACAATGTGTACATAACTAAGCCTGGAAGAGGCAGTTGTTGAAAAGATACAATGTAACAATACTTCTAATGTAAGTTTTATTTTACTGTCTTTTCTTATGAATAAGGTTCAGATCACATATACATTACAAGACAGTAGCTATAGGTTAGACAAAATCAGACAGTGATATATGTATCAAAATTACATTTACAGAACCTAAAGTTTCCTAGCAGAAGGTTTAATTGTAACAAGATGATCAAAGTTAGTCACAACACTTGTCGGTAGTTTAACGTTGAAGATGATCAGTGTGCTACTTTAAGGTGGTGGAATCACAACTCAGCTTGCATAAAGCCTTCGTGACTAATGTGTGATTTCTTCTTTTGTAGAAAACATTTTGTGTTTCATGCAGGTGTTTGTTCCTTCTGATTTAACAGCTGCCTTTTACTTGGTGCTAGCATATCTTGGGCTCTTGATACAAAGTTTATATAGTTACAGAAATCCGAGATGGAAGAGCAAATGTAAAACATTGGAGTTGCATCAACATTTTTTATCATTCAACATGTCAATATTCACCTTGCTCCAGGATATGTCTGGAAGTATATTCATATTTATAATACTGACTAAATCATCACTTATTGGCATTGAAAGTCAGAAACTTAGTATCAACAAGAAGTTGGAGATCAGGAATCTGGAGTATATCTAAGTATAAATTATAACATAACATATATAATATATGGGACAGTCATGGTTTGCCCTTTATATCTTCACAGTTTGAACAAAATGAAATGAAACAAAAGCACAGAAACCTTTATAAATGTTTCAGACTTGTTTTAAAATTTAATTTAAAAAAAGTTTGACATATTTTTTTAAATTCTAAATTCAATTTGTTTGTCTATTTTTTAAACTGTCTGTCTTCTTCAACAGAGTAGTTATATAAATTTAAAAAATGTAATAAAATTTAATAAAATCATTGTGAGGAATAAAATTCCTCACAGTGGGACTATAATACCACCCTACAAGCATAGCAACCAGAAATGTCAGCACTACACATATTTTCTTTTTTAGTATTTTGTTGTGGTTTCAGAATAAGTCAGAGCAAAAGAAAAACAATTCATCATGCTCTTCCATTTGACATTTCATGGCTCTGGCGTGCCAAAACAAAGCGAGTACTGGTGGCGCAAGATATCCTTGTCATGGCACACAGCTTGACAGTGATGACAATGGCCTGAGTCACACCCATGGCACTGATTGGTTAGTCATTACCCCCTCACAAGGCAGTAATTGGATCGATTGCTTATTCAACAGAGAAACTGCTGTTTCATTCAGTATGCCAGATGAATCAGTCAACGAGGTGGGTTGGACAGATTCAAATTCGGACGAGGACCATCCTGCTTTCTACATTGGAAGCAGAGAAGAGAGTGATGTAAGATCATAGACTATGTGTGCTTTAAATACACACATAAGTCATTCTGAGTACTCTGGTAGCACATTTTAGAAACAGTTTAGAACATTTTGAGGTAGATAAAACAGGAAACTATTGCAACATTTAATGGCACTTAGAGTAGTAGCCTTACTGTGAGAAACTGCATTCATCACCACCGACACTGGACTGAAATTTTTTTTTAAAAGCACAATAAATTGTGCATCTGTTCATTGGTTGTTTAAAACTGTTTTGTTGTAAACCAATGAAAACCCAGCGGCTAGATTGAAGCTCGTCACTTATGGACATCCCCAGCAAGTAGCCATCTATCGCATCTTCTACCAGGTCATATGTCATGGGTGTTTTACAAATTCATTGGTAGACACTTCAATCACTCACCTGGAAGTTGAGAAAACGTTAAGATTGGGTCCCTCACACTTTCACTTAGTCACTGGAAGCCATTGAAAGTCATTAGCTTTCTATGGTATCTGGTCACCAGGTCACTGAAAATCACTTGCAGTGTGTACACAGCTTTAGCTCTACCACCATATTCAGAATCACTTTCGTTCATCTTTAATAATTTTAGGTCTAATTCTGATTATAAGTTAAAAATATATATATATAATTCTTAACACATGAGCCAACATCCTTGTTTTTTCCTTCCTTGAGAGTCTCCAATAGGTTTGCCACATTGGTCTGAACTCGACTATATGAACAACTTTGGATTCGATTTCCATTAAAAAACAGGCACATTCATTGATAAATCCATCCATCCATCCATCCATCTTCTTCCGCTTCGGGTCGCGGGGGCAGCAGAGAAGCCCAGACCTCCTTCTCCCCAGCCACCTCCTTCAGCTTGTCCAGGGGATAAATCCTAACTATTCTTTTTCTCATCCCAAGTTGATCTTTTTGGCTTTTGGTGAAATGTCTCAAAAAAATATGGCAGATGAAGATTTTTCATCTGGCACAATCATCAGGTCAGAATTTTGATTCATCCAGTAGTTTGATTTATGTTTGAACACCTGCAAAACTACAACAGCTGAGTGTTCTGGGTCCTGGGAGTTCCTTTTTTTCTATCCAAGATCAAAGAAGAATATTTTAATGTGACTTGAAACAGTTGTTTGCTTTGTTCAGGACTTTTGTATTGGGTATTGTTAAAATCACAACCTGCATTTGATGTTTTGACATCTAATCTCATTTTGCGTGGCCTGACACCACGTAGAAGCAGTGTATGGTATGAAACAGTTTCCATCTGCCTCTGCCACTCTTTCTCCCAAGGTTAACTGACTTTCCTTGGCCTTGTGTAAAACCAACCTTGAACACTGAACCCGTTTTATGGTATATATAATTACTAAGTCGAAGCAGTGAAGCTACACAGTTAATTGAACTCATGATTTAGTGTAAAAGTGTAAAGACAAATGGTGTGCCTCAAGAGGTGAACCACATTGTAGAAACCTGACAGGTCAGCCTTGTCACGGTTAGTCTTTTCCATGTGAAGGTTTTTAAGATTGAATGGGATGTACCAAAGTGTAATATCACATCGGTCAATATCTCATCAAAGCTGACAAAGACGTGTAGTTGACAGGGTGCTCTCTCTTGAACTTTGATTTGATTCATACAGACTAGATATTTTTCTGTAGCTGTCAAAGCAAAGCAACGAAAGTAAGTGTCAAAAGAAGGTTTGTGCAAATATATGTTTTCTAAATCAATGACTACGTTTCCTATTATTCTCGGACTCATTGTTTCTGTTTCTCCTTATGCGTCTCGCCAATGACAGTTGCACAATGCAAACAGCGTGGTCTGTCCGCGTATGCTGTCCTGGGGCAAGGGCTCAGTTCAGTTCAGGACAGTGCTGCCTTGTTCCTCTCACATTACTGTGCTTAGTTACAAAACAAGCTGATGGCATGGCTTTAGTCAGGGTCAAACACTGTTGTCCATCTCTATATATCAAATTCCATGTTGGCAGCAGAGAACTATGATTTAGCTCTCATAATAGCTCTGTGCTGGTGGGGGATGCATGTACAGTACAAGGCACTTTTCCAAAAATGCTTAACAGTCAGTGACCGTCAGTTTATGGCTTTGAATTTGTGCCATCTTGTGTTTTTTCTGGGTTCCTGCCCCACTTCCATTATCAGAAGCACAGCTATGGCATGACAAATAAGTTCACATATGACAGATAATGAAAATGAAAGAGTAAATCAATGTATCAGTGTCAGGCTGTAGTTATTACTTTTGTATAGAAATGCTTGTTGGTATGGTAAGAGTTAATGAGCAATGTTTTGATAACCGTCAGAGCTTTCTGTTTACATTCCCCATACTGGCAGATTATAACCAGTAATGGGTCCTCCTGGACAATCCCTGAGACACACCCCTCTATTAGAGCAATTATTGTGCCCTGGTGTACTGAAAGGCTTTGCTTTTTGGTAGTTATGATCGATTCTGATTTGTTATATTGGTCCCTTTACAAAATGTTCTATATTCTAAAAGTAGAAGAGCTTTCATACTGAGTTTCTTGGTTATATGATGCAATACTGTTACCTTAAATAAGCAAAGTATAATGACTTTATATATTTCCACATTTGAAAACACTACTCCATTCAGCCAAAAATATGTAAAGTAGAAAAAGGAACTCACAACTGTTCAACGTGAGCACAGACAGGAAATTTAATGAACCCAGTTGTTAGAAACCAGTCAATATAAATGCACCACTGCAAAACAAGCAGTGTTTGCAAATGACTCCATCCCAGTTTATGTTTAGATATTTGGCTGATTGGTGTTAACATTGCCAAGGTTACTCTACTTTGCTCCAATGTCATTTCTGTTTAAAAAATATTTTTTCATTGCTATGAGCCCTGAGCTGGAGCCTCAGAAAATGTTCCAATTATGCAAAGGGGGCACAAGCTTATTAGTTTTGAAGGGTATGAACTGGGTTTGTTTTGTATAATGTCAAATGCTCAGACAGTGTTGTTTTAAGAGGACCAGAAGCTTGTTGAAAATTAGTTTTACTTTAAAAACAAAAATGAGCGATCCCTTTTAAAGGTTGAATAAATCTTATCATTATAGTTTCTACCTACCCAGTCCATATATTTTTATGAGTTCATGTCTGGTTTTGGTTTTGAGAATGATTTATGTTTGATTTTATTTCTTTTGTAATATGTCTTAATCTATTTGGCTTTCTATTTCTTTACTCATTGGTTTAGTTTAACTCCTTGTATATAAGTCCTTTTTCTGTGGCCCTTTATGGTTTTGGCTTTGCTGTATTGCTATTTGCTATTATTGTTGTTTATTATTTTTATTATTATGCTTTTAGTTAATTCCTTATTTGTGTTCCTTTCTGTTCCAGTCTTGTGTGAATTTATCCTTTGCCTTTCTTTGCTCCCCTGAGTCAAGCCAATTTCATCCCACTGTTCAGCAATGTCTCACTCCCTGTTTTATTTTGGTGGCTGTTGCATTCTGTGCTATGTGTTGAGTTCCACTTCTATGGGCTCAAAATGTGGTCATAAATATTTTGTACTTGTAAATCATTTTTGTACTTGTAAATCAGGATTTGTATGTGTAAAAAAGAATTTGTGTGTGCGTAAAAAAGATTTGTATGTGTAAAAAAGATTTGTGTGTGGACTTAGCCAAAAAAACCCTGACTTTATGTCCTCTACAAGAGTTTCTGGTTTTTTTGCTAGTTCTTCAAATGTTCAATAAAAACATGTACGCTAATTCATAACGAAGAAAGCTTTGTAATGAAGACTGTCATTTCCAAAACACTGCCTGCCCCCCCGCGGTCCGCAGCGCTGTTGAAAAGGCTGTGGAAGTCCCTGTATTAAGCACGTAGACCTGTGACACAAAAATCACCAAACTCAGACGACCACAGACTGTTTTCCTTCATGGTGATGAAGGAAAACGCTGGGTTGGCATGTAAAAGGGCATTTATTCCCTTCAAAGACCTGCAGTTCAAAAAAAGCGCCCCTCCGACAGCCAAACCCATCTGTTCTCTGATTGGATTGTTACATTTGTGATTGACATGACATTGACCAATCACATGAAAGGAAGAAAAATAGGGTCAAAATTCGTACTTGTAACTTGCAGGGGTTTTTTTGGTCCACACACAAATCTTTTTTACGCACACACATACAAATCCTGATTTACAAGTACAAAACTGATTTACAAGTACAAAATATTTATGACCACATTTTGAGCCCATACACTTCCATTGTCATGTACAAAAAAAACCCAAAGACAGTCAGGTATTGCGTGGCTTCCCAGGGCACACACAGGCACAAGAATAGGCGAGTGCCTAGAGGAAGACAGAAAAATGGGAGGAGCCATACTGAAGGAGGGAAACACAGAAGACCCACACATGCACACACACTAACAGAACGAGAGAAAACAACAAAGAGAAACAAAATTTTAAAAAAGCAGGCCAGCGTGAGATACTCGGGGACATCCCCCCATCTGTGTTGCCCCCATGTTACCTCTCTTCTTGTTATCTTGTGTATACATCACCTGAGTCTCCCTTTGTCTTTTGTTGTGTTGTCTGCATTGCTGTGGGTCTCCTTACTGTGTGTTCCCTGAGATTTCTGGTATTTGGATTTTTTGACTCTGTTCTGTAAATGTCTGGAGATTTTTTGGACTTCACATCTTTTAACTAACAGCTTAAAAAGCTGATTTTTGAGTCTAACTGTTGCATTTGTTAGACAGCAAAATATAACATTTAGATTTTGTATCCAAATATCATACTTTCTATTCCCTACCATTCTAGTCCATATTTTAAAGCCTTAATTACTTATTAATTCACAGATAAATTGTATTGTTATAGACTAAGCTACCCAGCACAACATAATTAAAATCAACTGCAGCTGCAACATTAGTGAAGCCATAATTATGATCATGTATTTGAGCAAATGTCATTCTACATAATGAGCAAGTGTACTTTCTGTACCTTAAATACACCGAACAGACATAACATTATGATCACTGAAAGGTAAAGTTAATAGCACTGATTATCGCTTCATCATGGTTAGGGAGTGGGATATATTAGGGAGCAAGTGAAAATGCTGTCCTCCAAGTCGTATGTATTAAAAGCAGGAAATATGAGCAGTTGTTAGAATTTAAGCAAATTTGCCAGGGGCTAAATTTTAATGGCTAGAAGACTGGGTCAGAGCGTCTTCAAAACTGCAGCTCTGCAGTGGTCAGTATCTATCCAAAAGGGATCCTATGAAGGGACAATAGTGAAGCAGGGACAGGGTCATGGGTGGCCAAGGCTCACTGATGCACATGGAGAACAAAGGCCGGTCTGTGTGGCCCAATAAAACACATGAGCTATAGCTCGAACTGCCAAAAAAGTTCATGCTGGTTCTGATAGAAAGGTGTCAGAATACACAGGTCATTGCAGTTTGCTGTGTATGGGGATGCATATCTGCAGCCCAGTTAGGATGCACATGCTGACCCCTGACCTCTGTCCACTGCCCAAAGCACCAACAGTGGCCAAGTGTACATCAGAACTGGACCACAGAGCAAAGGAAGAAGCTGGACTGATGAATGATGTTTCGTTTTACATGATGTGGATGGCCGAGTGCATGTGCGTTGTTTACCTCGGGAAAGTGGGCACCAGGATGCACTATGGGAAGAAGGGAAGCCAGCGGAGACAGTTTCACGGTTTGGGCAATGTTCAACTGGAAAACTTGGAGTCCATGCCTTGACAGGCCAGGGCTCTTTTGGCAGCAAAAGAGGGACCAGTATGATATCATAATGTAATAACAGTCTACAGACATACATTTTAGGTTAATTAGTGACTGTAAATTGGCTGTAGGTTTGAATGTGAGCATGAATGGTTGCCTATCTCTGTGTCAGTCCTATTCAGACTGGTAGCCTGTCCTGGGATAAGCTCTAGTACCGCTATGATCCTGAATTTGATAAGCAGAAGAAAATGGACGGATGAATTTAAGAAAAGGCAGAAGAAATGAACTGGTACGAGTTATTATTTTACACATTTTACTGTGCTAAGTTAAAACTAGAACCATAACTATCACAGCCATAACAAAAGCATCCATCTGCAGGCATATTGCCTTTAAATATGGTTGACAGTGGCTCACACATCACATGAAATAAGGTTTGCTTCTCAGTTTAATTTTTTGTTGTTGTTGTTTATTATGCAGTCTTTCAAAGAAGACCTTCGGGGAGCACTCTGTGGAGTTCCTTAATTTACTTTCATCTCAGTAAGTGAACCTGAGAAGACATTTGAGTCCCTTAAAGGGGACACCAATAAAATAATTCTTGATGGTTTATTGTTTGCTACAAAATCTTTTTTTTATTATTATTTCACATTTGACATCAGTGGTACAGCTTCCTCTATTATGTCTGTAGGGTTTAACGTCACCCTTGCAGCTCTGTATTTTTTCAGCTTCTGTCTCTTCACTTTTTGTTATACATCATAAAATATACATTTTTCATTCTTTTTCATAAAGCATAATCTGATTATCTCAGGCAAAGTAAAGAACTGAATCATATCAAAATACACAAAGTGCAACACTTGCCTAAAGTGGGTTAAATAATTGCTACTCTTGTGGTAAATTTTCTAAATGTTTGCTACTATTATTCATAGTTGAAACAATAAAAAAATAGTTTAGTAAGTTGTAGTAAGTTTATACCAAAATAGATGTTTGGTTTATGGCCACTTACGTTCTTTCTTGCGTTTGCCCCATTGGGCTTTGGAAAATTTCAATAAATCAAAATCTAGATATAAATACACAGCATCACTTTTCAAAGTACAAGATTTTTATTAGCGCTTTCTGACGTCCGTTCGTCCTCTAAGGCTTTTCGACCAATAACATTTCAGCAGACTTTGCTTGCATGCAGGTAAACAGTTCACGTTGAGAGCTTTAGCCAAAATGCAGTTTCAGAACCTCTGGCTATTGTCTGATGATTATTTCTTTTTTTTTCTTTTTTTCAATTTATCTGCATTAAAAACTGAATTTGACTGGAGTTGAAGATATTCACTGGTTATATCAGAAACATAAAAATACTGGTCACTGTCCCCAGAGGCTAAGCCATCAGACAGGTCGATGTATCCATCTACAGTCTCACCACTGCTGGTGTGTCCTCCTTCAATGTCACAGTGGTATTAATTAGTGCAGAAGCACAAGTTCACAAAGAAAACTTTCCTTTTTGGGGGCAGGCATGATTAGGCCACAATTTGTCAACTATTTGTTATGCTTTTTTTATGTAATATATAGCCTGCACAGAAGCACACCCACGCCATAATGTTGTTTTAAATAGCTACTTTGCTATTGATAATTCATCATTCTACTAAATCACAGAAGAAAATGTAAATGACAAAAAGCAACAACTGTTATTTGGAAGCAGATTAATTGCAGTCTATTAAAGGCCTCCATGCTCGAGTAGGGTGACAAATGGACCTATTAGGCTTAGATTAAGTCAAAGGGAAGTTGTGACAGAGTGAAGGTTGCACTTCTACTGTGAAAAGAAACAAAGCGCATGACTAGTTATGTCGGTATCTGTATGTATATTTTCAGGCCTCAGTTCTTGTTTAAGACAGTTTTATGTCCATCATAAATACAAATGTTTCCAAACATACCAGGGAGGTCACATGATGACACTAAGCTCCACCACAATCACTGATATGTTTCTGTCTTTGTTGAACCTTGTTCATTTCACAAGTTGAATAACTAAGCAGACATGTGAAGGGTGTACTATGAAGCAAGATTAATGGGTTAGTGGGCTACGTTGAGCTTGAAATAGCAGTTTTTTGAGTAGAGAAAGTGACTCTTTTTTATGTAAATCAATATGGTAACTTATGCTGAACACAAAACCTGGTCATTAGCAAAGTAATGATCAGAGTTTCAGCTTAAAATCATCTAGAGCATCGTGCTTTCACTCACTTTTATTTACAGTGTGTTTTAAGTGAAATAATCCTATAGATTATGCAGAGGGCAAATCTGTTTTATATGTGCAAGTAGTTAAGCCGGCGACATGATGAATAAAGCCCAGCTGTAAAGTTACAGAGGCACAATCTGCGCATGGCATTGTTACTCGAATTTGCACGCATTCATTTGGTAATGGAGAAAACGTAAACCAATTTTATACTAGAAATGTGGTTTTTGCATGTAAATCTAGAAGCTTTTACATTTTAGGGAACATAAAAAGCAAAAAATAAATAAATAAATAAAATAAAATTGTTATTTACTTTACTTGCTCTTTGAATTCATGGCTAGCTCCTTTTTTAAAATGTAAATCCCCACATGCCCTACATCCCTTCTTTTTTTTTACTCAAGGTAAAAAAGGAGAGCTGACAATTAAGATTATTTATTTATTCTAAAGTTATTTAATGAAAGCAGAGAAGAGTTTTTCTGGAATATACAACTGATGTTTTTACTTCTAATTTAGTTTTACCCTGACAGGATGATTTTGAACACTTTTGAAGTGTGGAAAAATGATCTTTTCTATTACAGTACCTATGCCAAATGAGACTATTTAGAAATGTTTCTGCTGCTGAAGTGGTGCAGCTGTGCAGTGTGGTAAAGTGGCGCTGCCTTCAATGAGACTGCCTGCAGGAATTCATTATCTTGAAAGCTAGCGTGGCAAAGACCATGGGCAGGTGGTATGGGTAATTTCACATTTCTCCTGTGCCCTGTGAAGATGCCACTTTGTGTTACCTCTCTGCAGTGGAAGAGCACATTGGCAAGGCCTGTCCAACTGTCCGTACATCTGAAATGAGCCAGTGTTGATAGCCATCTGATTAGACGAGGAGCTGAAGTCCACTGCAGTAATCAATCTTCACTTTTTAACTGTAACTCAGACCACAACCTCGTTACACCAACCACTTTACTTTTGGCTCTCTGGTTTTATAAAGAATTAGGATCACAAACTTGCAAACACAGTAAGACGTGTCGTTGAATGTATTACAATCACCTTTAATTTATAATCTCATGCTGCAGTTCCAACAGGCATCTGGAAAACGTGGAGTTTCTCAGCACTCGAACCATCTAACTGGGGTCACTGGACACTAACCAGAAAGGAGGCTCTTTTAACACTTTGTGCGTGTACTGATGTAAAAGAAACAGAAACTCAGAGCACTGGGTTGTGAAGAGTTACCCAGATGTAGAGCACTTAAAAATAGCTTAAATCTGCAGTAGACGGTTATCTTTATCTGAATCTTTATTTTATTTTCAAATATAGATATATTTTAGAGTACTTGGTTGGTAGTATGTATACATTATAAACTTTGGGTGAAAGCAGTGGAAGACTTTTGAAGCATTCACCGAGTTTCTGTATTGCTGTTTTCAGAAGATCACATCTATATTTGTATTTTTTGGTATTATTATGTTATTTTAGTTTTTCTACACTTTTTAATAAAAAATAAAAAAACAAATAAAATAAACTTAACCGATAAAACACCAAATGTGCCCAGATGTTGCTTTTCACGAAATCAAAAAACACAGAATAGCATTCGCCTTAACATCCATCACAATGAAACCATATAAAAGAAGCATTGTGACTCTTCCTTTTAAGTCAGTATAATAATCTTTATTTAATTTTACTAAGCCTGACTTTACATAGTTACATCTACTTTTACTGTATTCTAGTTTGTGTTTGCATTTTTATTGTGTTGTGTTTTGTTGCAGATTGTGACCTTTTTGTGACTAATTGGCTAATTTGATAACATGACTGGGTAACAAAAAGAGTACCCAGAGAGTCTGAGTCATGAGGGGAAACAATAACATTTCCTAATGTAAAATTGGAAATAATTTGGGAAATTGATCATCCGGAATACATAATTATCATTATAAGATTGAGGGAATGTGAAATATCCCTGCACACAAGGGATAAGGCTGAAAAACAATACTTGATGGCTGTGATGTTCAGGCCCTGAGGCAGCATTCATTGAAAACAGACACAGTTCTGTAGAGAAGATCACGCCAATGGCTCAGCAGCACTTTTCAGTATATATAGTTTGTTGCTTCATAAAAGAGTTAAGACTTTATCATCCAAAGAAAGCTCGTATAAAAGATCCAGGCGTAAGGTGGACTGAGGCAACGTGGAAAACCCTTGCCTGTCGTCTAGCAAATCAAAATTTGAATTTTACTTGGAAATTATGGATGGCACATGATCTCAGCTAAGCAGGACAATGATTATCTGCCTTTTTATCAGCACACTGCTAAAACCCTAGCATCCAGGATGTGAATGCATTAGTACTTATTACATGCCAAGGCCCCTGTAACACTGAATGATATATTTAGGTTCTGGAGCAACATGCGCTACCATCCAGTCTTTTTCATTAATGGCCTTGTGCACAGCAACAGCAACAGTCAATAAAAGTAAGCTACAAGTAAAGCTTATTATACTTTAACTATGTGATGGACTGCATCCCTGTGGAAATGGGAAATGTGGCTCTTGCTTTATTTGGCTGTCCATAAAATAGATTTTACAGCAGAGACACTGTAGTAGATTTCTCACAGTTTTCCTTAAATGGTAACCTAAACATCATGTCAACCGTACTGTCATGTTAGATGAACTCAATCAATCCCATTCAAGCCCCTCCCCATCTCATCCAAAGAAAATCTTTGTGGATTTGTTGCATATTTCCTGTATTTATTTCTGATTGTACCCAGGTGCGGCATACAGTAGAGTGTGCTCTGAACACCAACCATCTGTGCCACAGAGGAGTCACCAATTTGCCCTTAATGGGGAATTTAATTTCATATAAATTGAATTATTTATATTGCCTCTCACACATACAACAATATGAAGGCTTTGCAGAGCACAGCAGTGTTTTACTGGTACCGAGATAAAGGTAAATGTTCTGTTGACTGCAGTTCTGCTTTTATACCCTGTACAAATCAGCAGATGCAAAAACAAGATCAATGAAATTAACGGTTGTAAAACACCGACCTGCCAACAACAGATATGAGACAGCAAAGTAAACTCACACAGACCAGTGTTAGAGTAAGGTAAACTACGAGCAGATTTTTCACAGTCAAATAAAAAAAAATGAATTTTAGTCATGAGACTGTGACTTAAAAAAATAATTTAACACAAGAAAAAGGTATTCACTGTACATATATATATATATATATATATTTCTAGTCAAACTCAGCCAGTTAAAATCTAACCTCAAGCAGTGAAATGGAAAATGGCAAACTCAGTTTCTCATTAGCAAGGTGTCCTTTCCGTACTTAATGGATATGTAAATAAGGAGCGGTGTGGAGGAAGAGCGTTAAAATAAAAATAAAATGATAATAATCAGAGGGAGCAACAGAAATTGTTTTCTCAGTGCTGTGTCACTGTTTGTTATAGCGTAATACTGCAGGCTGTAATTGAAAACTTTATAACATGCAACGACAGGTCGCAGTCTCATCAGCTGTAGCTTTTAAAGTTACTTCACCTAAAATGTACTTTATGTATATTTTTTCTGCAACTATGTGTTATTTTTCTAGTAAATATTCACATACATTTGGGATATAGATTCAGGAAAAAGACAGTGACTATTTACTTGTATACATAATTATCAAAATGATTTTCAAAGCTAGTAAAGCCTTTTTCAAATATTCTGCTATCTTGAAATCAATACAAGCTGCTGATAAAGAGCCTCTTTCAAACCTGCATGCTTCTTTTCCTTTGATTAGTGGATCTGATTTGTGCAGCCTATGTATTCCTTCTTAAAACAAGGTCAGTTGTTCTTCACTGATCAATAAGGACTGTCAATAGAAGAATTAGCAGCATAGCCCATAAGCCAAGCAATGATATGTTGACTAAAATTGATAATAATTGGTTTCTGAAGTCTGGTAAAGAATAAATTAAGCAAGGTGCTATGGGTATAGTGTTGGGATCTGTACCATATAAAACGCTGAGCCTTTAGGGGAAGTTCAGCATATTAAATATGGGAAAAGCATGAATAAATGCTGTGGAGGATTTAATGTAAATAACCTAATAGCATGTAAGAAGTATCTAAATCAATATGTGTCCTGATAACCCCAAGTGGGTGTTAGGGGTCAAAGAGTAAGTACTGGCCTGTGTGTTTGTGGATTTCCAGTAAACTTCAATGTTCCGTTCTCCTCAATGAGCACAGCACCATCCAGGAATAGCAGTCCAGTTTCCTTTGTATCCTCCCTGGTGAACTTGATGCTTTTGTCCACAGAGTAGATGTGTTAGTGGTAAGCCTCTACTTCTTGGGTTTTGATTTTGGCCCAGCATAGCCACTGGATCAGGTACGAGGATGACATGTGGGTCAAAATGAAAACCTGAGAAGAAATCCTAATAACCCATGGCTCAATTATGGTGACAGAATAGGTCAGAACCAACTGCAAAGAGACAACCATAAATAGTATAAAAGATTGACGTAGCTTCCAGGTCTAAAAAGTGAAGCCGATATGAAGCCCTTGAACCTGCATTCTTTTTAATTGCCACCAGGAGATGACACCTGTGCCTGGGTCTTCTGATCCTGTGGCAGTCGGTGGAAACAGATTTTAAGTTTAAGCCCGCAAAGAAGATACATTACAGTTGCATCTGTAGTCTTTTTAATTTTATTTCTATTATTTATGCAGTATTGCATCTCAGACTAAAAATTAAGGGCTAACAGTGACCTTTATATCCTGTTTCCATGTATGAAAACAGAGGCAACAACAAATGCTTTGATGAATATTATCTACTTCAAGCAAATCAGCAGTTAAATAACAAAAGTTGTTTGGCAGAGTACAGTTCAAATTTGTGATGTGTGTGCCGAGTAATATTCAAGGCAATTAAAAAGGCCATACTTTCCAGTCATATGGCTAAATGGCATTTCCCAATTGGTTTTATGACTGCAGTCGACACTGAGGACTAGCCATTATTCTGAATGCCACATTTGTCGGGCATGGAGGTTATAACAGCTCTGATCAAGTGGACTTCTCACTTAAACAGACTGCAGAATGTTGCTTGCAACCATAAATCTTGCCATTAATCAATAACGGATTTATTTTGCATCTCAAACAAGGACAGAATGTCAGCAGACGCTCACTTGCCAAAAACTACTCGTCACATTAAAACAACTGTGCTGTTGTGATTGCAAAGGACGCTTGTTTATGCTTACTTAATGAAACACTGTTAGTGAGAGAGAGAGAGAGCAAGAGGTCAAAGGGCAGGGTACATGCTTGGAAAATTTCCCATCTACTTGAGGGTTGTCTTATTGTCATTAACAAGGTAGACTGAAATGGCATTTTAGATAGAGGTGAGTGTCTTTCTGAAACGCCTTGCACCTTCTTTGAGGACTGGCACTGTCTCAGGGACAGGAGGGCATGTTGCCTGTTGTTGCATGTGCAGGGTAATGCCCGTCTTCCAATCTCTCAGGACTGCAAACTACTGAGAGGCTATCTCCCCTAAAGTAGGGGCATGACGGGCAGGCCTGTAAATGCCTGTGAATCACTCCATCATAAATCTCTGAACTTCACAGGAGCGAAAGAAGATGAGGCACTATCTCATGAGTGACATGTCAATTATCCCACCCTCCCACCTCCACCTGTTTTATATGTGGCCACTAGTCATAAACACTGCCGACCAGCTCCTATCTCAGACATCTTGAGTCTAGGACTAAATTCTTTTTCAGCAGCAGGCGGAGACATGATTAATGTACAGTCCACCCCTCCTCATCACCTGGGACAGGATCACTCTTCATGTGAATGATATAGCCAATCTGTTTGTAATATTCATCACTTTAGCGTTGAAGCTGGATATTCTGTTAAATTGGTAAACCTGGGAGTCGCCTGCCACTTGCTTTTCCTCGACTTACAGACGGCCGTGTTCAATTAAAGGTCATTTTTAAACATTTACAGTTTGTTTTAATACACATAGAGGCCAGACACGTCTATAATGACCATGAAGACAGCATCACGGTCGGTCAGCAAGGCACCGCAACACGCCACCGCATCAAAACTGCACCCATCTAAAGGATGTTTTAAAAAAATTGCTGCCGTTTGCAGTTTGCTGTTGGTATATGAGATGCTTAGCTGTCATTTTGTTTGCAATGCTGACAAGGGAAATGAAATTCACCAAGGGGAAATTTAGTGACTTAATACTTTACCTGCTCAGCCTTGCCAAACAAAACTTGTGGTGTTCATTTCTGGTGCAGTTTATGAGCGGCACCACCCAACCTGTTTAAGAGAAGTGGAATTTGGCAACTATTTGTGATGTGTTACTTCCAACAAAGAGTTCTTGTTAGAGGTAAGAAAAAAAGAATATTAGGAAGAGTAAATCTTCACTTTATGTCTGGTAAAAGAATGTCTAGTTAATATTAATGACCTTAGAAGCAGCTGTTTGATGTTATTGATTGACATTGTGTGATGTCCTGTGGCTGTGACATGACTTACTGCTAGGAGGAGGAGGTAGAAGAGGAAGTATAATTAATATGTGGATGATCGTATATTTTATCCATGGATGTACGTTACTGCTGAGACAGTAATCAATGGCTTAGGCAGAGGCGTCATATATTATAGGGCAATCAATATCCTGATTCAGTCACTATCAGATGTAGATATTGTCAAGAGATGGATTCACAAGCATACACATCCCATTGGACTGCATATTTTCTCAGTGTTTCTTTTTATTACATGATCCAGGAAATACCATTTCCTAACCTGTCATTCATTTAACAGATGCACAGCGTCCAACCCAATATCCTAAACACCCAGGCATAGTCAGGCTTGAGTCAGCATTAGTCACAGGCCCAGGTTGACAGAGAAAGAAGTCATCTGTATTCCCAAATGCTTTTACGAGAGTGAAATTTAATACCAAGACACTGGAGCACCTATAACCTTGTCACAGGGATACAAATATGTCGTAAAGTTTGATAAGAAGCTTTTTGAAGTCTGTCAAATGCAATTGCAGGATATGGGAGCATCCTTACGCAGAGTAGAAAAGAGATAAATAATCCTATTAACTTTTAAGACATCCACTGTCTCTTTTTGGAGGGTTTGAATATTACTGTATTATCAGTTATGTTTGTATTTGTTGCTCTGTGGATAGTAATAGTATATATAAAAAAAAACTTTGGATACTTTGGAGAATTAGTTGGACAAGTAAGAGATTTCTAGGTTGAAAAATAGGTGCCATGACCTGTTTTGCACACATTGCACACAGCACACGAACAACACGTCATATCAGTAATGCCAGGATGACACGTACAGAAGATCGCTGCTTAGCCCCATGGTCAGGCCTTAGCCTTGAGTCACCTCACCTGCCTCACCCCCAAACTATCGACTTTAATTCTTCTGCCAAGAACCCTGATTGAAGACCAAACTGTCACCGCATTTTACTCCAACCTACAATTCAGGAAAGTGCCAGGAATGGTTATGACCGCAGATGATGCTGACCCAGTGTCTGTAATCTTGGGACTGTCCATACTGTGGCTTTAGAAAATATTGAATTTTTACTAAATTAAATGAAAAACAGGATGTTCTGTATATGCAACTACATGAATTATTAGGAGGAAATGTTTTCTTTCTGTTCTACAAGAAATGCACTGAGATAATGATGCTGAAAATGGCATGTCGGAAGATGAACAGGCGTGCTTGCTTTTTCTTTCCTCGGTGTGCATGGTTACTTTTCAAAGAACATGGGGTCACCACTTAAGTCCTGTGACCAGCATCTCTGAGAACATCTAGGAAGACAAATGAACAACCTCGTAACCCTGACATCAGTCAGTCAACATTTGTTGGTGTCGATGATCCCATATTCACTGATTGCATCACATTGTCTCTTCAGGGACCCCGTGAACATCAGCCCCTTACTTCAAGAGTTGTGGTTAGAAAAACGTCCCCTTCCTTGTATTTATCCCCATATCTATCTATTTCTGTTTGTTTTCTTGAAGTTTTTTCTTCCATGATTCATTTCATGGTATTAAATTTGGCTTGTTAGCAGAGGTTAAAGTGGGATGTGGCACATGGGGGAACCGGAACATGTAACAGTGCAGCGTGGGGAAAAAGATTTACTTAGAAAGAAGTCACATATTCATTTGTTACAAGCTACATGGCTGATGTATAAAGCCTAGACACTATAAAGCGAGCGTAAAAGGTAGAATTCGGTGAGTTAAAAGGGGGGACTCTGTATGAAAATGTTCCAAAGCAGTTAATGCGAAATTTTTGTTAAACCCCTCAATTTATAGCTGAGGTGTGGTCGTGTACAGAGGCAAACCTACAAAAACATGTATACCCACATACGTACAGCAGTGCTTACATTATCAAGGTATAAGCTCCCTTCTTCCCTTATACATGCTTATTTTGAGGTTTGTTATATGAAATTAGGGTTCAAGCTCTTATGTCAGTGTTGGTGGATATTAGATTTAGTTTCATATAATATGTTAGACAAAAGAAAGGGGGGGAAAAGCAGAAATATTAAAAAAGTGTAATGAAATTCAGCGAGTTAACTTAATCAGCATCATCACGTCAAATATAATTGATGTCTGCTATGCTTGATGTGACCTAACATCGACCATGAAGACTACATCCGATCCAACAGAGTGCATTATGGCAAACTTCACCACAGCACGGCAAACTAACTGTTTTAGCCCGCATTAAGCTGTAACACACTTTCTTGTGCAGTATTTTCATGCAACATCTAAATATCACAAAATTAGTATCCTTGAATGTTTTTTACAAGACATTTCACAAAAACATAACAATACACATAACAAAAACATAACAATACATTTGGTCAACAAGTATGTTGACCGAATATCGTATTTAAAAACCTACGAGTTAGTCTAAGTAAGACTTAAATTTCCAGTTTCCCGTCTCCTTCATTTCATGATGTTTCACATGCTGAACAGTCCTTACCTTTGAAAATAAACTCTCCTCACTTTCTTAAGTCTTTCTCCATCTCTGAGTGAGGCACATTAGCATACTGTACATTTAGCTAGCAGACACATTTTGTAACAAACTGTACAGAAACAGATTGTCTGTTTGTTAAACCGCTTAAAAAGTTATTACTGAAATTACATGACCCTAAAAAACTAAAAAAAACTAAACCCTACCTTACTGTTACTGCTTCAGTTCTGTAACGCTAGCTAGATGCTGAAGTAGCTAGCTAACTGCAACTTTTTTTACATCTACACCTTCAATGTATTACAGGGATGAGAAGAAAAGGGGATGCGCTGATGACACAGGCCATCGGGTACCTATTTTCATGATATTGAGCAAGTATCTCCATCCCATGACTGGAAATAATGAAAGGTTCATTTAAATTAACTTATTCAACCCTAATATGTGTTAGCCTTTCTTTCTAGTCTTTCAGATTTAACATTTCACTGTTTCACTGTCTGCTAACTTTGTCTGCCTGTTATTTGTGCTGGTCAAGTAGCATGCAGTCCAAGCAGCAGAACTAGGATTTGGAGTGAGGTTGATGAGAATGGCAAACATTATGGATGAAATAGACTTAATCAGGGCAGCACGGTGACATGGTGGTTAGCACTGTTGCCTCACAGCAAGAAGGTCCTGAATTTAATTCCACCATCAGGCCGGGGTCTTTCTGTGTGGAGTTTGCATGTTCTCCTCGTGTTTGCGTGGGTTCTTTCCAGGTACTCTGGCTTCCTTCCACAGTCCAAAGACATGCAGTTAGTGGGGATAGGTTAATTGGTAACGCTAAATTGCCCATAGGTGTGAATCTGAGTGTGAATGGTTGTCTGTTTCTATGTGTTAGCCCTGCCTCTCGCCCTAAGACAGCTCCCCTGGGGTAGGCTCCCCAGGCTTTATAACACTGTGGCGATTGTGGCTCAAGAGTTGGCAGTTCGTCTTGTAATCGGAAGGTTGTGTTCTTGGGCAAGACACTTCGCCCGTTGCCTACTGGTGGTCAGAGGGTCTGGTGGCGCCAGTGTCCGGCAGCCTCGCCTCTGTCAGGGCAGCTATGGCTACAATGTAGCTTGCCATCGCCAGTGTGTGAATGTAGTGTAAAGCGCTTTGGGGTCCTTAGGCTATACAAATACAGGCCATTTACCATATTATCGTTTAAATACTTGGATTTGACAAGTGTGCAAAAGCTCCACTGGTAGTTTGAGTTAATTGTTATGTAATGTGCAGCAACAGGAAAAACATGCCAACAGAACTGACAAGTTTGGGGGGCATCCAGTTCTGATGGACAGGACAACTGGTACTAGACTCAATTGCACCCAATTCATATTCATACTGAGCTCACTGCATGGAGCTGACAAGCCGGTGATAATAAAACTGATTATTACATTTTAAAAACTTTAAAAAATAAAAAATAAAAAAAAAACTTAAAAAAAACTGCAAATCATTTGCAGGAGGCAAACGTAATCTCCTTTTTTCCTAGCTGTAATAAAGTCACATTTAATGACAGCTGTTTCTGCATTCACAGTCCTACATTTGTCATTTCCAGTCACTGATTACTGAGTGTGATCAATAATTGCCCCCAGCTCAGTAGCTTCTAACAGACTGAGTGCACCTGAATAAAACTGGAAGGCAAGGTTCCACATCAATAGCTGATCTTGTTGTCCCTCTCACTTTATGGGTTCCCTCCACCCTCCCACAGACATCTATACACTCTCTTACTTAAGCAGGAGAGACCATGCTGAGTCATTTGACACGGCAATCTTTCCTGAAGTATATCAGGACTGTCAAGCAGACAATGTCAAATAGGGGAAGTCTGTTCCACTCATTCAATCATTTAACAGTTTCACATTTTTCTATTTTCTATTTACGCTTGTTGCTGAAGAGTGTGTGCTTTTTAAAATTACATTATTTATAATTAACTTATTTCTTTTCTTCACTGTCTGGTAAAAAATGAAAGTGCATATTTGATTAAGATTTCTGGATGAAACAAAAAAGTTTTTACTGAATTTATAATGGCAAAACCTTTTTAGTTTATGAGAAACAACCTTAAAAAAGATAACACAAGTTCACCGTTATGACCTAGGTCATGGTGCCATCAGCTTAAGAACACAGTCTGAACAAAGTATAATAGAGGGAAAAAAAATCCTTTAATTATTAAGAATCAGTGCCTAGAACTGATCACTGATCATTATTTATTTGTATAATATATCCTTTTAGGGCATTTTGGACTTAAATTTGCAACTTTCAGTATTTGGGTTTTGCCACATATTGAATTTAGAAGACAGAGTTGCTTTTTAGGGCAAGGGTGACAAAGATAAGGCCCGTGGGCCAGATCCGGGCCAATTAAGAAGACTGGAAAACAGTTAAGTTCCTGTTTTTTAAATTATTATTCCACAGTAAATAAAAAAGTCCAAAAACTGTCTAATTTATAATTACAGTAAAGTCTATGCAAAGTCTATGAACTATCATAATCTTTTCTGTAATTTTGCATATTTTTCATGTATTTTCACCAGTCCGGTCCACTTAACATCAAAGTGGGTTGCATATGTGGCCCTCCATCTCTGGTTTAGGTTCCTCCTGTATTTTGATTATAGTTTAGATATTTGAGTGAAGGTGTTTCATTTTATTCCACAGTGAATCTGATCCCTTTGTTATATTTTTAAAGCTTTGGTTCCTGTATTTCAGAGCAGATCAGTCTTAGGTTTATTAATCAAACCTCTCCCAGGTTCGTTCTGCATCATGTTGCAGTATGAGTTCCTTTGAGTTTTGCATTCTAGTTTGTGATTCGGTGTGATTCTGTATTCGTAGTTTTTCTTCATTCTTTATTACTTGATGGTTTATTTGTATACAACTAGTATTGGTGCCATTATGCAGTTGATTTGTAAAGGAGTGTTGCTTAAGGTTTCTGCGGTTTATTGGTGTTTAGATTCCTCCGTGTTCCTTCGGGTCAGTGTAGTTTGTCTCTGTGCTTACAAGTTATCCTTTAAGCTAGTTGGTGTTTTATTATGGTAGTTTTCTTTCCTTTCCTGTGAATGTCTTGATTCTTTGCATTCATGTCTTGCTCTCCACAGCTGTCCCCACTTCCCTGATTACCCCATGGGCATAAATAGTCCTGCCTTCCCCTCACTCTTTGTCACAGTATCTGTTAATCTTCCCAGATTGTTTCTCCTCCATGTACCCCTGTGATGGTTTCGATTGTGGTTTGGAATTTTGCATCACCTTAATAAATGTCTGGCCTTTTGTTAACCCAGTCTGCTTCCCATCTCCTGGATTTCATTACAGAATGTCACTGTTCTCACTGTAAAAAGACAGTGCAACAGACAAGTTTTTTTAGTTTAGAGCTTATGATGTGCAGGAAATGCTAACCACATCATTGTGGCCAAAGAACGGTACAATTGATGATTAGATTGGTTCCCTTTAAGCCTTACTTTTATTAAACAGTTCTGTTTTCCAGTGGAAAAAAGAAAGCTAGATAAAGGGTTTTGTTTTCCCTGTGACTTTTATTTTTTCTTCAAGTTTACAGTCTTTGCTACAGCACCTCAAAGGGGGCAGAAATAGATACAAAAACGTATTTTGCAATATGAATATAAGATACTAAAAGATTAAGTCATAATTTTATTTTATCAATAAATATGTGGTATCTAGTATAATTTGACATATAGTCAGTATATGCATTTAATGATATCATAGATCTAATAAGAAAATGAAAAGGAATATTTCAGTTGTCGGTGTTGAAAGCTGCTCAATACTAGCTCATTAAGCAACAGTGGACAGTAGGCAGACTTGACCTCCACTTTCCTCTGAAAGCTTAATACCCAATCACGATCCTTCAGCATCGTAGCATCATCCTGCTAGGATTTAATATTATTCACTTCTACAAAGTGAAGTGTTTTATAACATGCTGATGATTTAAGACTCAGTTTTGAGTAAGGAATACACTGTCAGTGCAGAATATTTGGATACAGTTATCTGAGGGTATTTGATGAGTGACTATAAATATTTACTACATATAAAACACCCAGCACGCCCCTGCGGGCGGTTTATCCTTCAAGCTCGGGTCCTCTACCAGAGGCCTGGGAGCTTGAGGGTCCTGCGCAGTATCTTAGCTGTTCCCAGGACTGCGCTCTTCTGGACAGAGATCTCCGATGTTGTTCCCGGGATCTGCTGGAGCCACTCGCCTAGCTTGGGAGTCACCGCACCTAGTGCTCCGATTACCACGGGGACCACCGTTACCTTCACCCTCCACATCCTCTCGAGCTCTTCTCTGAGCCCTTGGTATTTCTCCAGCTTCTCGTGTTCCTTCTTCCTGATATTGCTGTCATTATATATATATATATATATATATATATATATATATATATATATATATATATATATATATATATATATAATTATATACATTTTTTTTTTTAAAGAAAAAAGAATTAAACTACCTTGTTTTGTTTGTGCCTGAGTGAAAACTGGGTCAGAAATAATGAGCTGGATATGAATTTATCGCTGTTTCTTGTGATTAAACTACTTTTTTAAAAATAATAATTTAAGCTGGTACATAATTGCTGATTGCAGACCTGGTGACTCTTTTTTACAATAACTTTATTATCACCATAGAAAGTCAGCATCAGTGTATTTGGTTTTCTTGTACACTTTGTAGACAAAAGTAGGAGCAAAGCTTTCAATAAACCTAAAGCACTATTTTACATATAGTACTGCGTTCTGCGAGAAGCAGGAAAAAATAAACCGAAAGAAAGCACAGTACCTCCGACCACCATATTTGTTGATGGTTCATTCCCCATCTGTTTCCCAATGTATTTGTATCGGAGAATCAATTTGAACCAGCTGTCTTCATGTTCCTGCTGACTTCCTTAAAATGAGAATAAATACACATATTCAAAGTGACAACCTGGCTGCCTGTGTCTGAGAGAGGCAGAGGCTCTGGTTGGACTGAATTGGTGACCGGGAAATGAGACCGGCGCTCAAACAGCAGAGGTCCCTGATTGGATGACCGATGGAATTAAGCCTTTTTTCCCCATCCTTTCTGAAGTTTCTTTACTCCTCAGCTCAATACCACACAGAACCAGTTCACCTGACCTAGTATTGTGCTATTTTTCTATTAAAAAAATAAAATGAAGTGATGATTACAAAGCATGTGTGATGAGAAGCATCATTAAGAATAATTTAGTTTTGTCCTTCGTATGTCCTCCGTAACATACAATAAAAATAGCGTGACCTTGGAATGTGTCACTCAGTTTAGTGTTTCTGGAAAGAATCTATCTATTGATCCCTCTTCTACTTGATGAACATTGTAAATCTATATGTGGGTGTTGAAGGTCAGTAATGACATTTGACTGAATGACTATTTAATCTTTCACCTGCCTTCAGAATCATTTGGTCAGGCTACAATAAGACAGGCCATAACTGTTTCAGTGACCTGGGCTGTAGACTGACAGGAATCACAAAACCAGGTTTCATGTATAGCTTATCTCAACAAGGTCAATAAACTGTATGAAGGCTTTGTGGATTTTGTTTGGATTGCCTCTTGGAGAATCAGATGTTAATTAATTGCCACAAAAGTATTTATACAAGTTCATGCCATACTATACTTTCTCCTATTACAATCTAGAACAACACATTTGTCCAAATGACTCATGACGGATTACCTGTGAAATACCTTGAATTAAAGGTCCAAGCAGGCTTTTTAATCATTTACTGTTTGTTTGATTTAAAATCCACTGTGGCGCTTTACAGAGTCAAAACTAAATAACTGAATCAGTGACATGAGTCACAAAACCAGTTCTTATGTAGCGTTTAACTGAACAAGGTCAATAAATCCTAACAAGACGATGCAGAGTATGTTTGGATTTTCTCTTGGGAGGGTTTGTGATTAATTTTACATTTGATTTATTTTACACAAAATTATTTTCTTTTTCTTTTTTTTCTTTTTTTTTTTTCAACTTTCTTCTTTTTTTTTTTTTTTTGTCTGTCCCATTTGGTTCTTTAGCCGTCAGAATTGTTGTCTGAAGACCAACAAGGATACCAAATGGATTTATTCTGCCAAATGGATCATCATGGCATTGCCGTATTGGTCCATTTGATCAAACTTTGTTGTTATTATTTATTTTATTTTCAGTTGTTACAGATGGGACAGACATGATTGGGGGATAGGAAAGGGAGAAAGAAAGAGAGGAAGGAAAAGAAATATTATTTTCTCAAAATTATTTTCTAAGCATATAATTTACTCTCAACTTACAATCTGCAATAATAGATTTAATACATTTGTCAAAATGATTCATGGCAGGTTGTCTGTTCGTTTGAGAATTATATTCCTAAGAGACCGCTGGATAAAGGTATTATTGCTACAGCTGCTAGCTTCCAGTTTTGACTTTATTATTTGTTGATGGTCTCTGACAACAAGATTGCTATTCCCATGAAAAGCTACTGAGTCGTTACGTGAATATAGTGTCAGTTTCCCAAATAACTTGCGTAATGTCGTCTTCCCTCCCTTAATAACACAATCTGAATTAAATTACCCAAACTGAAGTAGATTGCCACCCAGAGGATGGTATATTTTCTTTTGTCAAAAACCAAAGCCCAGTGAGCTGTAAATAATCACAAGTATTGCAGTGTTAAGGAAATGAATGTGATCAGGCTGCTCACAACACTTCCAAAGCAGTACTTTACAAAGGCAGAAGACAAAATATATTAAATGATTTGCAATTGTGTGCATTAATTAGAAATGATGACTTTTGTTACTTTAACATTTTTTTCTCTTGACTTCATGTGTGTAAATTTATGTAGAAAAATTTGAGAAAAAAATGGTATTCTGAAAATGTGAATCACATGACTGATTATATGATTATAATTAGTTGACATAGTATCAAAGCTGCTTGCTGTAGGGGGCATCTGGCTAGCAAAGATAATGAACAACAAAGTTAGTTTGATCCTGATTCCTGTGCTTTTAATGCGCTCAGGCTCTCACTACAGCAATGCACCCCCTATAACAGAAACGTTGTTAGGGAAACGGCATGTTTATTAACTGCAATAAGCTGATTTGAGGGCAGAGGAGAGTTTGGACAGTGAAACACGACTTACCTTCTCCACGCCCTTGACAGACAAGGTGTTTATGAGAGGTGACTGCTTCAAACTGTGCTCGATACAAAAACAGTGAAGAATAGATTAACCAAATTCAGCACTTTCATTGCACAGCTGAGCCACCCTTCCTCTGTGGTTATCAGAGTGTGGCAAAATAATTACCTGAAGTACGACATCACTCTTATATTAATTTCGCAGCTATTTTTAGGGAATAAGGTCACTAGAGCTGCGCTTGTCTTGTGGCAACAGTGCTGTCACGCTGATGCATTTTCTAATCTGAGTAGTTTTTATTTAATCACTTTATTTAATCACTGATCCAATCAAAAGATCTGCGATAGGCACAAAAATGTCTTATTTTTTATTATCTTCCTGCCTCAAAACAATATCAGCAGCGATCTAAGCTGTACATTATAGTTGTTCTGTAATATAAACAGCGTTATAGTACTGCAGTGCAATATATTACTCTATTTGGTTATAAAAATGACTGAGTTTTAACGCTCTCACACCACATGTTTACATATGGTTGTGGTAGTACTTAAAAAAGTTAGGGTTAGGGGTTAGGCAGCCAAACACAGTCAGAGACAGCATTGTCCCACACCTGCCTCTAAAGAGTCAATCAGCCAGGACAACCTGAGCCAGTCACGCCATTGCACTTGTGTAGCTATATAACAGCTTCAACTGTGCGATCCCAGACATATCTGCTCTACTTATTAGCATAACAAAGTTGTAAATAAGGGAAATTCCCATCCTACTGTTTCCACGACTCAAACTAACACGGATTTCTCCAGAATGTGTTACGTCAATTACTTTGTTGCTCTCATCCTGAGCTGTAAGTGAAGGTGCAAGGCTGTGAACCTTGTGCTTGTTCAATAGGACTAACGTTCGAGGGGAGAAGGTGGCAAAGATGCCAAAGCTTTAAAGCAATTTTTGAAATTAGATTTAATCAGTGATTCTAGACGTGTTGTTTTTCATGTTCCAGTGATCACCGAAATTGAAGTTATGTTATCTCTCCCCATTCTCTTAGAAAGAGGCTTCTAAATAATTGACCGGTGGCGTTACAAGATGGCTGCCGGTTGGCAAGCTTGTCTTCAGAATGACTTTGGAAGCGAGTTTTTAAAAAAAAACTAGGATGTCTTAAAATGGAGATACAGGGTGGTCCCCTCACTCCACTCAGTGTTCAGTAACTGCTATTCGTGCTTGATTACATGTATTTTAAAGCTTAAGTTTGTATTTATTATGCATATTTAGACAATTAATATAAAATATGAATTAAAAAAAAGTTAAGGCTTCTCAGCAACATGGAAAAAGGGATGTATTCATGACTGAATTATTAATTACATCCTAATAATATAATGTGAATTTGTAAATCGGTTTGGCACAAACTGCTGTGCCCACATATTTTTTTTAAAGAAAAAAATAGACTCACTTAAACCTCTTTATTATTGGAAAATTAAGATTCATAATATAATATAAATGCGCTCATACTGGTAGGTGCTTGTCTTCTGGGTTTTGAAGGTTAGAAGGTGGACAGAACGAAAACAAGCGGTTGTTTTCCCTCGATGGTAATTATGCTCCATGCATGATCAGACACACTCTGCTGACGTCCAAACACTCAGAAACCCTCCACAATAATGGATGCTGACTGAAGAAATCATTTGTTTTGGGATCTAATTATTAATTATTGGCTGTCTGGGAAACCTGGCTGAGTTTGGATTTCACAGACTCCACTGACCTCGCAGGCTGATTGGCGGCGGCCTGACAGCGGCTGTTGCGGTGTGTTATGCGCGGCCGGCGTGCTTCATCCCAGTTGTTGTGCTCAGAGTGGGGACTCGTCACGGGCACTGACAGGGCACTTCACCTCTGCCGACATACTGAACAACCATTATTCGTAGCTGTCTCTCTCTCACAGTCACACTCAGTTTCACAGCATCCTCTATTGCCTCTATTCTGCGTCACATTTAACAAATAAACAGCAACATATTGAGGCTTATATGCATTTATATGTGCATTTATGGTAATATGGACACAATTACTCAAAAGTTCATTTGAAAGTGATCTCATCACGCTCTGGCTCTCTAGCAAATGAGCATAATCTTTTCTGCAGATAATCCAATTATGACTAATTGTATCTGAGCGGCTCATTTTGATATGATCTAGAGAGGGACCCTGTCAGTCTGAAAATGAAAGCAGTAATTTGAAAAGTTTTAACGGTAATAGAAAATTTCTCGCCTTTATTAATTTGTTACCGGGCAGTAATAATAGACTTGATACAGAGATAACGATTTCATTATAGTGTAAGGTGCCCATGTTCATGCTCTTTAGGCCATTTAGTGGCTGTCCAGTCCTATGAGTACAGACACTATGCACACCAATCATCATACTGTCTTAATTTAATCCAAGCACAGTGAAAAGTGAGCTTTACTAACAAAAGCTGAAACCAAAAAATAAATAAATGAATCATGTGAAATTATTAGTCCAAAATGCAAAGAGTGAAAACTTCAAATTGGTTGAGTGCTTATCGACTCTATTTGAGTGCTTTCTTACTACACGCCTCGTTCACACATGTGCATTTTTCTGTGCTGTTGCCTTTTCAACCTTCACACACTCACACTGAATGATGAATGCATTTTGGGCTATTGGGAGGGTCAGTATCTTGCACAAGGGTACTTTGGCATGTAGACTAAAGGAGCCGGGGATTGAATCACTAACCATCCAATTGATAGATGACCCGCTATACCTTCTTAACAGAGCACAAACAGGGAAAACGGGAACAGTGGAGAAAAGTGAGGCAAAGAAATATACTGGGCACTTTTCATTATGCTAACTTGCAGTGCCTCGCATCATGTGAACAAGAACTGTTCCCCCTCCGCCATCATGAAGGATATTCTAATTCCTTAAATGCACCTTAAGGAGATGAGGGGAGAGAGGCTTGTGGAGGGTAAAGTGTTTGATTGAGAGGACACTTTGCCTTTGACATGGTCAACATAGATTTTAAAAGTGACCGCTGACTTGTTTTTTTCCTTCTCTGCCACTTGTATATAGAACTTAATGATGGAGCCAGATGTCAATTTGAAAGTGCCACTGAGTTGTATCGCAGAGCAGCAGCTACAGTGGTGATTACCATCTGTTAGGATTGTACCAGCATGTTAATTTTTTAGAAAAATCCATATGGTGTTTCCAAAACAAACTAGGTTGATCCATATCAAAATTGGCCAAACACTTGAACAACAGCAAGAAATAACAGGGCGATTGAATGTGAAAATCTCTTTGGCATGGTTAGAGTCTATGGATTTTATTGTTATGTTTGGCATTATGACTCTGTAATTAAGATATTTTGAGTTTAGGTTCCAGTTGAAACAATTTCACTTTCCTTGATTTGCCATCAGTGTGTGTAAATAGTGTTGTTTCCTCCTGTCCTTTGTCCGATCCTCTTTTTCCCTATTCACGTGCCCTCCCTGCTGTTTCTCTTATTTTTTCTTTTACACTGTCTGGTATTAATTCTACTTTTAGTCCTAATCCTGCAAATCACAACAAGCACAAAAAGGAAAATATCTCATTGATGGAGAACGATGTAAGAAAAGACAGGACAGGAGAGGAAGATGAGAGGTTAGGTTTAAAGGTAAGGACTGCTCAGTGATGCTTGATAAACTGCTTAAAGCTTAATGTCATCATTTTAATCACATATTGGATATTCCTGCAAAACAAACTAAGCTATTCTACTTTTGTGTTATTCAAATGTCATGAAAATACTGTGTAGTTAATAAAGAGGTTAGCTTGTCATACTGTGGTGAATTTCTTGTAAAGCAGTGCGTTGGACTGGTGCAGAGTGGCTGTGGTGCTCATGGTCAGTGTTGGTTTATATCAACTGTAATAGTCTAAGATGCATTTTAAATCATGATGTTTGATTAATTCACTAAATTCCAACTTCATACCAACTTTATACTGTTTACTATAAAGACTTTATACTGTTTAGTATAAAGACAGTATAAACAGGTATACTGTCAGTGTAAAAGCTGTGAAACACCTGCTGACATGAGTTGTGATTCTTTTCCCTATGCTGATCCACTACAGCCGATTTTAGGGTTTTCCGACCTGCTGAATCCTACTGTAACCCCTGACTGTACCGATTTTACTGTTTAGGTGTGGATGTAAAGTCACCTTCTACAACGTAGACAACAGAACATTTTTTTAAATTATCTTTCACTGCATAACAGATTCAAACTGAATACCTTCATTAGAATTGTGATTCAAATAATATATTTTTTTTCTGTACTAAAATTCATTATTTAAAAAATGTCATTTTGTCCTTCCAGGAGTTTAAAAAGTTGCTTCAGCACTTCAACTTTTATTGGAGTATTTTTTTAACCCAGCTGTCTGTACTTCTGCTTAACTAAAGAAAGTCTGTACTCTTGTCACCTGTGCAATTCTCTACAAATGACACCGCTGGGTTAATGGGACATTAGCTAGGTAAGTGTTAGAAAACACTGCATACATGTATGCTGCTATGCAGATTATCCCTTTTTTTATTTAATAAAATTAAAAAGTCTCGAGCAACCCCTTATTTCCTTATGCATGACTCAAAAAAGAATAGGAAAGAAGAAAAAATCGTGCTGGATATCTGTACTGATGGACAGGGTAATGTGCCTGCTCAGGGTGTACCTGCTCTCATCTGTGAAAAGCACAGAGTGCCAGGGACAGATGAAAGCAGGCTATGTCCTTTAAACCATAGATTAAACAAATATCTCGTTCTAGCCTCCTTCCTTTGTAAAAACAGACCTGTCACCAAGTGATCCTGAAGAGTGCATTTGTTACTTCTAGACTTCTGGACTATTGTTGCAATGTCTTATCATAACGTTGTTTAAAAGCCTCATCTTAAAGAACTTGCATTGTTCCTGTTGTGATTCCAAAACTATAGTTGGAGGCAAAGCCTTCAGCCTTCAGACCCCTGTCCTGTGGCACCAGCTTACTGTTCAGGGTCAAGAGACAGAGACCATCTTTGAGGATTAAGCTCAAACATGTCCTTTTTGATCAAACTTGCAGGTAGGGCTGTTGCAGGTAGGGCTGAATCAGTTTGCAAGAATTTTGAGCAAACTTTTTTCACTTCATCGTTTTGGGAGATTGTGTGTAGAATTTTAGGAGAAAATAGATGTAATCAATTTTGGGATAAAGCTCTAACATGACAAAGTGTGGAATAAGTGAAGCATTGTGAGTACTTTTGTCTGCTCTCTTCTGTGCTTTCTTCATATTTTTTATTGATCGTCTCTCGATGCTCCTGTTTCTGTCTTCTCTTTCCCCTCCCTGTAACCAGACTTCTTCCTCAGACTTGTTCTGCCAAAGGTCTCCTACTGTTAAAACCATCACTCAGGCTTTGCTCGAAGGGTATTTGAGGAGGATATATGATGTTTGAGGATTTTACAATATAAAGTGCCTTGAGTTATTTGTTGTTGTGAACTTCAAATAAAGTTCAAGACTGCATTTTCAGCCAAATTCTTTTTGTGTCATAGATTTTCAGCTTGTGTGACCTTGCTGAAATCTTACCTCCACACCCAGCATCACAGGAACAATGAAGACAATGCTGCATCAAATTGAATATGCCACTTTTTATATTGCTTAATAGGATTTTGTGACGTAAGGGCATACAGCGGCATGTAATCCACTATTCAAAATTCCTATGTTCTTGTTCGTCTGTCTTCCATCATGCTTGTAAGCAACAGTTGTTTGACTGTTTTTTACTAGATTTGCTTCATCAGTCTTATAATGTTTACCTGTTCCTCAAAAGGGGAGATGGCCTCACATCAATAACAAAGGCTGTCCTGCTGTATCTAGAATGACTTTAAATATAACATGACAGTTCACAATGTTGGAACCATATTAACTTCATCTTGAAGCACCGGGCCTCATCTTGTCTTAAAGACCTCATAGTAGCATATCCCCCCGTGGATCCAGCTCCCAATTCAAGAGACAGAAACCCTCTCTCCTTTCAAGATCAGGTCTAAAACACCACTTTGTATTCAATCATTACTTATTATCAATCTCTGGTCTTTCTCCACAATGTGTCTTTTGTCCTGTCTTCCTCCACTCACCCCTAACCGGTATCGGCAGATGGCTGCCCCTCCCTGAGCCTGGCTCTGCCAGAGGTTTCCTCCTGTAAAATGGGGTTTTTCCTTCCCACTGTTGCCAAGTGCTTGCTTATAGCCGGTCATTTGATTGTTCAGGTTTTCTCAGTATTATTGTAGGGTGTGCACCTTACAATATAAAGCACCTTGAGGCAACTGTTGTTGTGATTTGATGATATATATATATATAAACCTGAATTGAACGGAATTAAATCTCTTCTGATTCAAGTCACTACCCACAGGTTGTCTATTTCACAGTGATGTTGAAAACCTGACGAAATACACCCCAGTTGCTTCACTGATTACAAACGGCACCTCAGCACACACCTAAATCATCCTGCAACCATAATGGCTCCCTTTCTGAAAAGCCCCATTAGCAGATGTGCTCACACTAATAATGGGAGAGAGTTTTTTTTTTGTTTTTTTTTTAATCCCAGGGCTGTCACGTTATGCCCCCCTCCCCACCCCTCTCGCTTTGATCTCTATTCAGTGTTTTTACTGGAAACTCTAATTGGTCCTTTATAGGATTCATCTTTGATCATGTCCTGCAGGCACAGAAGCTCCACAGCACTCCACATAAAGAGTTTCTATAACAAATCTCATTAGTGTTATAGCTTTCATATAGATCGACCTTTTGGTTGATTGTAATAATTCTTATAGAGAGAAAAAAAGCCAAACAAAACTGGTAGACTTGTCATACACTCAGCGTTATGCTGTGGTCTCCTCCCTTGATCGAACTGAGTTTGGAACTCTGGGTTAAGGGAAGTCATACATCTTGCTTCCTAGGGAATGATTGCTGATTGTGGAGGGTACTTGAGAAACTGATGCGCCTAAAGCACCACCTGAAAAAGAGTTTTTTTCAGTTTGGGTAAGCTCCCCACTTTGGCCAAAAATTATTACAGCTTTATCAGAACTACTTTTGCAATAAATTATCATGAAGCAGCTCATAAAGGTTTACAGGACAGAAACACTTGTGAGTCCTTCTTCCACTAGTAGTTTGAAGTAGCAATGAGCTGTTGGAACGCAGGCCTTTCTGTCTTGGAGAGGTATACCAGAGAAGCAGAGAGCTACTAAATTTAACAAAAAGCAACACAAAACGTATAGAAAACAAATCAATGTGAGCAGTTTGACAAGTGCATAGAGGAAAAAACATCAGTGATTAAGTAGACAGGCAAGTATAATGTGTAACAATAAGGATCATATGAGCAAATAGCGCAGAATTTTTTATTTGGTGACTGAAGCTAAGCAGTGCAGCATTTTGGTGGGAAAAAAAGTGTTTTAAAAGTGCAGTGAAAGAGTGCAGCATATACTGGTACCTTTATAAAGCTGTAAAGAGAAACTGTTTCCTTTGTTGCTCTTGAAAATCAGCCAGCATTTCAATATAAATCAACGGGGTAAGTGTGAAATTTATCTTCTGCAATAAAGAGCAAGGTCCTGTGGTGAAATGCATCTTGTGAATAAAATACTCCGTACCTAAATTTATTATACTTTTATTAGTATTTTTTATATACTATTTGGTATGTGGATACTGAGTTTACTGTTTACTGATATTGTGCATCTGTGTGTGATATTGTGCATCTGTGTGTCATCAAAGTAAATCTGGAGAAAAATGTTATGTTTACATCATCTACAATAAGTTTTGTAAATTAAATACTATTTATAAAATACCAATAAGTCATTTAGAAGTCAGTATAAGGTTTTTAGCAATGTTTTGTATTGGAGAAAATCTGTTTCACTTTTTTCTGTTTTTTCTTTTTTTTACAAAAGCTTCATAGAGGACAACTGTTTTAAAAAAAGGTATTTTTATTATTGTAATCCATTATTTATACCAGGCAGTTGTAATGTCCTCTACATTATGTCCAGTAAGTGATAAAGTAATTGTAAATTGAAAAATGTCAGAGTCAGTATCAGCCAGTCATGATTAAATAACACATACAATGAAAGCCTTGGTGAGCTTGAGCCACAAAAACTTCAATTTTTATCTTAAAGCTATGATCACAATTATAGTATCTCCCCCTTCCCTATTATAGCAGTGATTTAAAAGGAGGCAGTAAAATCTGAAGGAAATTGGAAGCCAGTGCAACTGTGTGAGCACTGGAGTAATGAGTTACCTGCACCAAGCGTTTGTGAGTCTTGCTGCTGTGTTTTGTATGTTTACAGTGAGTTGCAGGGAGGAAATCGGCGAATTGGACTGACCTTTGCAATATTTCTAATCTGTACAAAGCAAGACTGGACAGGACTTTTGACATTCTGGTTGAAATTGAGACACTGATTGAAATTATGCCCAGGTTTCTAGCAGATTGCTTTGGGTCGTTATTAGTCGTCCAAGGTGGGTAGTGGCACTTCAGATTTATCAGCACTCAGTTGTAAGAAATGAAAAGTAATCCAGTCAATTTTTGAGTGTTTGTCAGGACTAAATGAGAAAAAGAACTGGTTACGTGTACCAGGGTGTACCCTGCCTCTTGTTCTATATAGCCTATCTCAACCATTATAGGCTCCAGCCATCTGTATGGATAGATGGGCGGATGGATGTATGGACAAAGATGTAATCAAAGCACAATGGGTCCAAGGATTGAGCCCTGTGGGACCCCACATCTCATGAGGCAGTTGATGAGGTAAAACTGTGACTCTGCACCACAGAGTGATTCTGAATACTGTGGTTGATGAATACAATGTGGAACAGACATGCTAAGATAGACGTTCCTTAAAACAAATGCAAAAATGTGACTGATAAAAATATGTATATATGAAGATCATCTATCAAGCACCAGTTGACCCACCTTCACTGCTTTACCGATCGGGGATAACAGTTTAAAGTTGGTATCTGAACAGAGCAGCTCTGCCTCAAGAGTGTTAACTAATAAATATCAGGTGCACGGGTAGAGTTCTGAGACATTAACCAATGAGGAGAATGATCTGGTAAAAAGAACATCCAAATAAAACCCAACAGAGGCTTGTGTAAATGAAATAAAAGGGACAGTGAAAGGGTTCAAAGGCCGTGATGCAACCAATCACTTGCAAATTCGACTTAAACTAAACTTCTGAGCAGTGAAATATAATTACCTAATTAATTACCAAAGTTATTGGGGAAAAAGTGCTCTTTACGTAGACTTGATTTTAAGTTTGTTAAACAGTCAAACATTAAAAACCTCATGCAAAAATTCAAAGTTGAAGGAACCATTCAGGAAATGCCACTGGACATGAAGCCTTAATCTCTATGCCTTGTGTAACATGCTCCCCAATGTGGATGCAATTATATTTCTCAAGCAGTTTTTCCTTCAGTTCAAACTACAACTTGAGGAGTTAAAAAAAAAAAAAAGCCCTTTGATGTTTAGCTGACGCTTCCCACAACTTAAGATCCAACTCAAGAAGTCAAACTACTGACTGCAGCAGAATGGTGCAAAGCACCAATGTCCCTACGGATAGTGCGCTTTGAAATTGTAAAATAAGTGGGAGATTATTGTTAATTAACAACATGGTGGATCATTGAAGAATTTTTCTTAACAAATTCTCCTGCACCTGCTGGCAGTGCTAATAACATTTGGTCTCAAGTTTACCCAAATTCAGCATGAGACATAGCCCTCACTCACAGAGACTGCATAGATACCTTGTGGGAACTCCTCTTGCTTTAAGAGCAGAAAACTAAGTTTCTTAGTATGAAAAGAGACTAAAATAACAGTGTTTGTTTTACCTTAGACACATTATTATGCAAATATATGAATTTATATAGCTTTATTTTAGAGAAGTCAAGGAGAAAATGGCTGCATTTCTTTCACTAGAGCAGCATGCAGTAAAACCCAGAGGACACAGCGCTCGGTCAGTCAACTCAAACAATGTATAAAATCCTTCATGGAGACCCACTGTGACCAAAAGATAGATCAAAACCAGAAAATAAGCCTGAACAGAGAGGCTCTTTAGATCAGTGCCCTTTCAAAGCAGCTTTAGTTTGCCCCCACTGGGCAATCGAGGGGAATTAGATGTCATTCTTTTTCTCAGAAATGAAACCCGCCTGTTTCTGGGAGTTAAAGCTTTGTGGGCAAAAAAAGTAAAATCAGCAGCAGCATTGAAACAAGTTCTCCTCTCCTCAATAGGGATTATGGTGTGATAAAAAGTGGAGTAACATACATTGTTGATGTTGTGGGGGTGGGTGCAATATGTAAGACTGTGTGAAGTATCTCTGTGATGGTGTGTTCTGCTTAGGTTTAACTTAGAAGTGATTGAGATGTTTTAATTACTGTTAAAGTGTTGCCATTTAGTGAGTAGCTGCTGGAGATTGTTTGCAGTTGAATGTATTCCTTAAATATGGTATACACTGTTTTATATTACAGTTAAAAAGTAAATCTCTCATTTTACAACCTTATGTATTGCTTTTTGTCTTAAACATGTGCTTCTGTATCCTGTATGTAATGAAATCATCACTCATGGATGACATGTTTTTACACATTGAGTATGCCACTTAAAATCAGTGTCAGAAGCACTTCCCTTTGAGTGTTCACATTCATCTTTACAGAGAAAGGGTATTGTCGGGCCCACTTTTAAAGACATTCAAAATATCTGTCAAGAGACACAAGGGACAGATTCAGTTTATGGTAATGCACATGTAAATGTCCGTTTCTTCTGCACTTAACGTGTCGGTGTTTTCCTGATTGACTGAAACCCTGATTGTTCCATTCTGAATTTTTCTTTCTATTTATTTCCAGGTTTTTGCATTTTGAAAAGAATATGTCATCTCTAGATGGGGCTACTTCTGTTAAATCTTCTGCAATGCATTGCTATTTTATGTTTTATGAAAGCACTCAAACCTTTGTGACAAATCAGAGGATCCATGCAAAGGTTTACCAAAAATAGAAATATGTTTTAATATGACTAATTTGAAACAGCAGTACTTTTGATTACGAGTAGAAACCTTGGACATTAGTCTTATTATTAATTAACTATTATGAAAAGGTCTACTTTTTAAACTATGGGTAATAATTTATATATGGTGTGTATATGAAGATTTCACACACTAGTGCAGGAAGCACAACTCCTAAATATTTGCATTTGAGATCATGGAAAAGAACTAAGACCTGTGATGGATCCATTTCAACCTTCAGTGTGAGGTTCAAACCCTGTAGCCACCATTTGATTCGAAGTTAATTATGCAGCCATTATGAGCTATTTGTGGATATAAAACATGAGCAACTGCGAATTCTTACATACAAGACACACAAAACCAATATTAAGCATCTCCCTGTAAATGCAACACGCATTCCTGTTACAACATCCTCAACTCAGCTGTTGAACACAGAAGTCATTTTAGTGCAGGTAAGATTAAAAAACACATCAATATAATCTCATTTTAAAATGCTGGGGTCTTTATAGTAGTATCACAATAAAACCATAGATTTTAATTAAGGACTAGCTTGCCGTGATCCACTGTGTACACAGTTTGAGCCTTTTAAAAAGAGATTAGACCGTGTTAAATTATTCACCTTTAAATTCGGTTTTTAATTATCTTTGGTTATGAATACTCTGAATTATTTATTGATAAATAGTACATCTCTACTGTTTCATTCTATGTGTTACATCACTGAATGAAACAGGAAACACTATACCTCAGAAAAGATTGACCGATTATGTAGGTTATCACAAATACTGACAAAACATTTTCAAATGCAAAAACTAATCTCATTTGTTAAAGGTAAAAGATGCAGAGACCGTGGTGTGTTCATCTTTAGCCATAGCGTGTAGTCGCAGTAGCACAAACAAGTGACAAACACGTGGTAAGTGAAGTATATGTAAAATCGCCCCTGCATGTCTGCATCACATGATTTAGTCACAGTTATGCTTACAGATTATTGCATGGAGATGTCAAAGGCAAGATTTAGGAAATGTACAGGTGTTATGATGAAAACATTGAACTTTTAGAGTATTTTAGGCATCCAGAGTGTCAATGAACACATCCATTAATATCTCGATAGGGCAAATAGTAATAACATTTTTACCAAACTTAAATACTAAAGCTGGGGTTATTTCCTCTATCATTTCATTTTATTTTAAGTAATTTTGCAAGATGTCCCAAAATCATTTTATTTTGTTTTCATTTTTTAAAGTCTATTTTTGTAGCTTTATTTTAGTGAACTAAAAGGTTTTCCACATCTTGTTTTGGTTTTTAGTTTTATTTAAGTTAACTATAATGACCTCGCTGCATAATACATATATTAACACCTTTATTTTCACATTTACTCTGAAGCTCATACAGTATATCTAGCTTACCAGAACAAAGCAACACACTGACTACAACCCTCTTCTCCCATTTTTGCCTGTGTGTGATTATATTAAAGAGTTTATCTTTCACTTAAAAAAAAAAAATTCTAAAGGAATAACATTTATATCAGGTACGACAGGAGGAGGAGTACTGTGAGTGATTTACTGCTACAAGTCACGTCTCTCCCTCTTATCACTGGCTTGAATCTGGAGGTGCCTTTTACATTCTGTCACCTCAGGTAACACTAAGAGGCAACATTATACAGTACTGTCAGATGTGCAGCTGCTGAAGCTCTCTACATGCACCACTGAAAGAGAGATATATGGGGTGACATGTGACTGCATTTTGTCTAATGTGTTTAGGATGGCTAGTTTTGGCTGGCACATCTTTATGGAAAAAGCTGAACATGGAAAATACAGTGGTGTAACGGTGTCATATGTTTCTGCTGTAGTTTCATTCACCACTCTCCAGAATGGCTGTTGCTGTAAACACAAAGGCTACGTTCACACTGCAGGCGAAAGCGCATCAAATCCGATTTTTTCGCCCCTATGCGACCCGTATCCGATCTTGGTATGACAGTGTGAACGGCACAAATCCGATATTTTCAAATCCGATCTGGGTCACTTTCGTATGTGGTACTGAATCCGATACGTATCCGATGTTTTAGAAAGCGACTGCTGTGTGAACGGTCAAGTCGCATTAAATCCGTCTTTTACGTCACTGACACAAGACAGACGCCAATTATCAGCGCCGGAGAAGCGCCCGATAGGACATCGCGAACGATTTCCTACCATCCGGTGAAACTGTTGGGAAGACAACGTTGGAGAAATGTGAACATTTTATTTTTACTGTATTTTCTGCAGATTCTGACAGAAATCTGCAACTATCCTTTGAAGCACCGCTCCTCTAAAACAGCAAAAAGGATCATTATTAGGCTATTTACATTATTATGTAAATAACAAAATAACTTAAAGCAAAAATCTGGAAACATAAAGTCCGAAGTCTTTATATTAAGGGCAATCAGTCAAACAATATTGTTTGCTCTGGGTCTAAACAGAGCGCGTTGTGTGTGAATTCTTCTTTTGCGCATGCGGGCCGCTTTGAGCGTTCACACTGGAGAGCGTTTGATGTCGCATTTTATGTGTAGTGTGAACAAGCAGACAAAAAAATCGGATTTGATCAAAAAATCGGAATTGAGCATTAAGACCTGCAGTGTGAACGTAGCCAAAGTGTCCTTGAGCTTTGGACTATCCTGGACTGTTCTGTTCACCATCACACAGCATTTTTGATTTTCTATACTGCAACTGGCTACATTAAATGCGGTATCACAGGGAGAGGGAGGTTAGTAAGAGGCCAGCTGCTGCACCAGCTTGTAAACTTGACAACTGATCCTGATTGAAAGGCCCTTTCTTTCTATCTCTATTGTTTGATAAAACAGAAATAGTATGTGAGAATGACTGTAGTTAGTGCTTTAGCAGCAACATTAAGGTAAGATATTAGAATTGCTGTTGGAGGCATTGGCTGAACTGTTTGTAACAGATGTTATCAGAAATGTTTCAATGAATATGCACTTTCAGTTTTCTGCTATTTACAGGGAAAGAACAACATAATCCAAACATGTCACAGCAATTGTTCAATGCAAAAACAAAATGCTAAATGCTACATAGAGTCACTGTAGCATCTTGTAGCACAAAGTGGTATATAGTAGATGTCTATGATGGTTACAGTAGATATAGTTAAGAAATTTTGAATAAAAAATGTTTTGGTGTTTTGAGTTCTTTAAGCTTTTATAGCCAATTTATTAAATACACCGGTTAAACCGCTTGTTAACTCAAATATCTAATCAGTCAATCACATGAACTTTGGCATGTAGACATGTTCAAGACAACATGCTGAGGTTCAAAGTGAGCAAACTAGAGAAGAAAAGTGATTTAAGTAACTTTTTAGACGGCATGGTTATTGATGCCAGATGGACTGGCCTAAGTATTTCAGAAGCTACTGACCTACTGAGGCATGCATCTATTGGGTTTACAGAAAATGATTAGAAGAGAGAAAATATCCAGTGAGTGGCAGTATGCAGCTAAGTAAAAATGCCTGCTTGATGCCAGATGTCAGAGGAGAATGGCCAGACTGTTTCGAGGGGGGGTCGGACTGATTGAGGCTGATTGGTTAGGAAGTCTTTGATCCAGGAGCAGGGGGGCATCTAAAGGTGGTCCAGTTTGGTGGTGAGGATGTCTGGGAAGTCTGAGATTATGGTGTTAATCAAGCTACACAGGTTCAAACTACACTGTATTCACTAAAGCTGTTGTCTTTTTAACATGTTTTAATGCTTTGTATCTGGCTCTGTCTAATCTGAAAAATTAAACAATGGCTAATGGCTGTTTCCAGCAGGACAACACATCGTGTCAATAATCTCAAACTGGCTTCTTGAACATTTTTGCGAGTTCACTATACTCCCACAGACTCCATAGTCACCAAATCCAGCAGAGCACCTTTAGAATGGGGTGTTCCACCCCATTCTAAAGGTGATTTGGGAGATTTACATCATGGATGTGCAGCTGACAAATCTGTCGCAACTGTGTGACGCTATCATGTCAATATGGACCAGAATATGTGTGGTTTCCATCTGAATCTATGCCATAAATAAGGCAGTTCAGCAGGCAGAAGGGGTCAAATCCAGTACTATAAGGGTGTAGCTGATAAAGTGGCCAGTGAGTGTAAAAGAGATAGTATTCAAGTAAAATGGATTAAAAATTACTACTTGACTAATAACTGCTTTGATTATCATACAGGTCATTGCCTTGTCAGTGTTTGGTGCAAATATAGCTACCAGGCACTGTGTTTAATAAGCAATTCTTATTTACATGGTTGGCTGGCACTTCAGAAATGTTGACATTAACCTGCAATATTGTATAGAGGAAATGGCAGACACTTAAACACAGGAAGTTAACCATGTATAATATAACTGATAACAAGGCTTCTCTTTTATGCAGACAAGCCTAGTTAATTGAACTCTCATTCACAGCATCTCACTGTGCCCTTTGCACTGGTCTATTCCCTGACTTGTGCAGGTTAATTGAACTTCAAAGAGTGATGGTACTTCTAAGCTCTCCACGTAAATTATGTCATATTTCATGGTCACATGGCAACTTTATAAGAGCATTCATGTCACAGGTAAATGAACCCTGGGTTTTATAGAGCCTTGTAATTACCAGATAGTAAAACCAATGAAGTGACCATCTTTAGCCTCTCACTCGTTTGATCATTTACATTTATAAAGTGCTCACGTAGGATTTTAGAAAGCATGTTCAATTAAGTTCTCTGCAAAATTGGTTTGATCACACAGCGTGCATGAAGTGCGACTTTATTAAACTACTGCCTTATGTTCTGATTGCAAAAAGAAATTTTAAAACTGTAATTTCAAACTAAAGGAAATACTTGTTCCGTTATATTGGAACAAGTTATATATTTTGTTGCTGTTTTTAAAATATTTGTTACAACAGCATGATGTCTTTACTGTTGCACAAGTTTGCCAAAGTCCACAAATTTTCAGTATGGTTCAGGCTGGGGCTTTGGGAAGGCCATTTCAGAAACTTAAATTTAGTCTGCTTTATCCATTCAAAAATCAGTTTTATTTTGTGATTAGGATCATTGTCCTGTCGGAGCACTCAATTGTGTCCAAGTTTCAACCATCTAGCTGTTGATCTGAGGTGAAATTAAAGGTACTCCTCCTTCATTATTCCATCCACTTTCTGAAATGTGCCAGTACCACTGGAAGCAAAACTGCCCAAGAACATGATGCTACCACTACCATGCTTGACACTTGGTAGGTTTGTAATATGTACAACAGCAATGTAAAACTTCACTGTGGTATCACTGCTGTTCCAGCAGTTTCCAGTTCACAGCAGGCTTGAGCCTTCATGGTTACCTGGTTGTTCCTGAACAACATTCTAACCAATTTGTTCTTATCTTTGGGTCTTCTTCCAGACCTTGGAAAAGTGGCGACACGTCAGAGTAACTGGTACGTATGTACAATATATTGATCCAATGGGTGAAAAAACCCTTTAAAGAAATCCTTAAAAGCCCCAAATTACCATGGCAATCACGCCCATGATGATGTACAGAACCACAATTATATATGAGACTTCAGAAATTCTAACCTACAAGTTGCTAGCCACAAGTCCAAGCTCGCATCAGTGTGATCAAAGGGGGAAAAGTGCCTTGAAAAAATGGCAAAGAAGAAAAGGAATTTTATGGGCAATTTCAGTGAAACAGAGGGCGAGAAGGTGTGATTAGAGGTTGAGTATTGGTCCCTTTGATAACTCAGCTAAGAAAGATGAAAGCTATGTCTTTAGTGAATGTCCTAGCTATTATTTTAGTAATAGGTGCTCATTCTCTGTTCATTAAAATGTGTTTTGTATTTTGTTTGATGCTTTCTGAGACATTAGACTTCATTCACTTACTATTTTTAGCCTGTTCGTATATCCATTGCACTAGCATGTCCCCTAATATGGCTAGGGTTATTTTCAGAGGCTTTGAGTTTTGGAAAGTCTGTTAATAATATTGAAACATTTCATCTCATTAGTAAGTGAATCAAATCCAGATAATTGAATTACTGCCAGATACTTAATGAATTTTTTGGTCATGGGCTCAGGGTTATTGCTTTGCTGTCACAACCAGCAAAGTTAAGCATTTTCTCCCTTTCAGCAGCCTCCATAAGCTATTATTAGAGTCAGCTGTCTAAAGTGACTCTGCATTTAGTTTAAGTAGTGCCATTAGAATGGCCACAAATGTGCCGACACATCTTGGCACAGCGAGTAGCAAGCTCGCCTTTGTTCATTACTGAAAACGGCCACTCTTGGCTTTGGAGCGCACCAAGCAGCCAGACAGTCGAGCTGAAGTTATTTATGCACACTCAAGCTCTTTCATTCCAGGTTTAAAGACAAAGTATGGGCCTTTTTTCCTGGCTGGTGCTTTACAGTAGGTGTCCAGTACAAAAGAAAAACCTTCAGTGCAAAGATGGTAATATCTTTTGGATAAATGATAAAGCCCTTATCGGATATAAAAGGCACACATTTCTTGCTGTACATTGTGATGGTGAAACAGATATGTACACTTTCCATTCACTTTATTAGGTAAGCCTGTTGAATGCATTTAGGCAAGCAGACATTCTGCAGACACTTTTATTTTTTCACAACTTTGTGAATCTATTTATTTGTTCATTCATTTATTTATTTAAAAGGAAACATTTGGCTTTAATATGAGTTATGATTTGGTGCTGGTATTTCACTCAATGGTAAATGGATCCTGACATGCTCTCTCTGACTTGCAGTCACAGCATTTTTTAAGCAACATGGGGAATTAGACCTCTTTAGGCTCCAATTGATTTTTTATGTGAGATAATTAAATTTACTTCTGAAACTGTGTCTTTTTCTGTGAATGACATTTTATCAAAACATTATACTCAATGGCCAATTCTTTAGCCAACTTTGTGGTAAAGGCCAGCGCGTTGCCAAAAAACGAGGAAATAAAGCCAGTTTCAACAACAGTCGAGGATTAAATAAATACATCCTTGTCTTCATGTTCTTTTTAACTGTTTATATCTACTTCAAAGACTGGTTGCTCGTACCTAGCACAACAGGTCCAGGAAGGCAGCTTTTCACCATATTTAACCCCGTCTTCCTGTATCTACAGTACTGTGATGCTCAGCCTTGACTTTTCTTCCTACAGCTCACTGGAGACAGAATGACCTCCCAGCTCAGGAAGGTCACATAAAGTTGCAAGATGAGTCCATTTCCTTAAGGGGCTTTTTTACCCCCTCTGTAGCTAATAAGTCAATTTCAGTAAATGAGTGCATCCTGAATATTAAAGGACAGATTATTAATAATCTGTCCCTTAAAGAAATGTCTTTATTAAGTCAGATTTTGTCTCATCTTTAGAACTCATTGGTCTGGTTTCTATCCTCAGCAAGGAATGTGAAAAAGGAGCTCTCTGGTATGAAATCTGCTCTTCACCACAGACAGCTTTGTGTTTGCCCAAGCAAGCATACAGACGCCTCTTGAGAGCCACTGTAGCATAAACACAATATGCCCAAGATAACCACAACATATTTCTGCTGCACATTGAACAAGTTTTTTTTTTTTCTTTTATCCAGGCAGTGAAAAGACAGAGCTGTATTCCTCTGCAAAGTTTCTGTTTTGACCTGTGAAACATCAGGAACAGTTTTTATTTAATAATTCATACTGAATGCTAATCAAAATACAATTTCTTTCTGAAGTTTAAAGCCCATGTACCAAAGTTAAGTACCCCAGCGACCTTTGTCCAATCTGACTTTTCCACCAAAGGAAATTGTGCAGTGGAAAAGCTTGCAATCCTTAGAAAAGGTCAGCGTTGAGTTTGTATACATTCTTCAACATTTAACCATCAAATGCTTTGATAACTAAAAATAAAAAGTCATTGTTAAGGGAAATGAAAAGTTTGATGCACCAAGTTGCTGACAGTCTCTTGAGTTAAGTCATTCAGATGAAATCTGAAGGCCCAGTTTTTATAAGTTTTAAATCTTCTGTGATTTGCTGGCAAACAACCTCTTTAGTCCACACAATGAGTCAAAGGTGAACTCACTTCTTTATGATGCTGATGTCAGGCTGGTGGTAAAATAAGGAGCTAATATGTATTTTGAAAAGTAGAGTAGGAGGTCTTATTATTAGAATTTAATAAGGCATGTTATAATATATCTGGAGCTCACCCATCCATCCAGTCATCCATCATAGCAATCCAAGTAAAGATGCCCAGGTGTTCGCAAGCCAGAGAAAATATAGTGCTCAATCTTAGAGGAACTGGATGTCCATTCTCTGACTGCTGAAAGTGGCTCCTGGAGTATCTCGAGATGTTAGGTGTTTCATTTAAAGTGCCCTCCATCTGCCCTGGGATTCGCTCCTGGTGAGACATTGCCAAAAAAACCTCACTAGGCATCCTTTTCATCACAGGTTATTATCACATTAAATCTTTATTTTTTACTTGACAGTATTAAACTACTTTGTTATAATCTGCATCTTTCAGAAGTGGTTATAGTGACTATATTTATGGCAAAGCACTTGCAAAACAAATGAAATTTCCATCAGTTCTTTCTTGAGAGGATTTGAATCAGCCAATCATCTTGCATGACACCTTGCACTGAGCTTGGTGTCTTCTATACCTGCTGCTTTGTGGGGCTTTCCCAGACTATAGTTAACAAAATATTACTCTTTCTTATGTCAGTGCACAAGAGCAGCACCGGTCTTATCAAATGTAAAATTCCCTTTACAGGCATACATACATTTAACCATGTTCTTCCACCCAGAGCTATCACTCGTGACGGTGTATTCTATTTTTAATATGCCACATTTCCCTTTGGTGTAAACACTCCTCTACGATCAAAGATATATGCCACGTTGTATAAATCATATTCTTCTAGGTTTGCAGGTTGGGTTTGACACTGAACTATCCAACTGTCAGGATCATGTGGTTTTGATAAGTTTATAATTCACAGATAGACTGGCAGCATCATCGATATGCAACATTATTCATTACAGCGCTGACAGAGAGAAATGTGCCATGACAAAAACTGTAATCTATGACCAAATACAAATGCGTAAATGCAATAAATCAATGGATGAGCATGGCATCTTCAACTGCCTATTCCCTCACATTGAAGAAGGACACTACATTACATATTTATGTGAAAATACGTATCCTGGAATTGAATGAACATCTCAGAACACATCCATGTTCATGAGAAGTGCATATTTTCTGATTGAAAATATTAATAAATAGCTTAAAATGTCTGTAGCTGGATATGTTTGTGTGCACACACTCTACACGCAGAAAAAAGAATCTAAAAGAAAGTAAGAGCTGACAAGGAGAGAGTGCAATGGCAAAAGAATGCAGCAGTGTGAGCTAGAAAGAAATTAGCCTTTAACCTAATTATGCTATCACATTAGACATGTTAACCTTACCCACTGACTTATATGAAAAATCACCTATTGCTTTGTGTACTATCATTCTTGACCCTAGACTAAAGAATTTTGTCCAAAACAGTGCAGTTCTGACTATGACATGTTCACCACAGTTGGGATAAACATCATCTCTGTTATTTCATTGATTTGTTTTTTGCATGGTTAGTAAGCTATAAAATACTCAGCCAGTTCATGGGGTGGGCACTGCCAGTCTGAAAAGAGAAAAAGGCAGAGTGAGGTTCAGATGATTAGAAGGTAATTTTTTAAACCTTGACCTCCAGACAGAACTTTAAGGAAGTCCTGATTAACTGGATGTGTAAACCCATATGGAAAAGATATATATAAATCTTATAAAGTTTGTATCTGTCTTGTGTGAAACTTGTATGAAAAGCATACAAGAGTGAAAACAGATATATGATCCCTTGAAAAATTATATAAATGAAACTTGTATGTTTTGGATACTTACTAAAACAATATATGAAAGTAATGAGAAAGTGGCCACTTTCATGAGTAAATCATATAAGCCTTATATGATTCACTATATGAAGTAGGCCACATCTTATGCAAGTCTTTTAAAAGTTTTTACTATTTCTTTTCCATATGGGAATATATCTCCTGAAATTAAAGTACTTTGTTATATCTTGAATGGCTTTTTCCACAGAAAGGACCGGCAGATTCTGAGCTTTATGTCTGATGTGCAGAGACAGTTGTCTGGGAATCACTCTTCCTAGAGTTCACAGTTCAGACTGTCTGTCAAAAATAACTTGGTTTCATTGATAATAGGACAAAAAACCACACATTTCCCCCAACTCAGTTCTTTTGTGCTTGATATTTAGAGGTAAAACCACTCAAGCTAAAACATTAGTTTAATTTCAAACATACTGAGATTTTGTTTCACATAGGACCATTAAAATGTGCAGTATAAGAATTCTTCAGCATGCATGAGAACTAAAAATGACATTTTCTTTCCTAATTGGCCTTAGAAGTGAGCAATGTTATTTCCTTTGGACGCAGGTTAGATGTGACGAATGCGTTTAGTCACAGAAGTTGTCGTGTCATGAGGTGAGCGCTGCTGTTTCACTGTCTATTGTTTTTGCACAGGCAGGAAAAGGCTACTTATTTGTTTTCATCTCCTGACATCCATGACAAAAAAAGAAGAAAGAAAAACAAAGTAGTGCAGGAAGTCTGGAACACAATTCATCCCTATTAGAATCAATAGCGATGAGGTGTTAAAGTGAATTATCTTCACAGTCATCTTAAGCAGCCTCATTAAGCCGCGCGAGCAACGTGTCTGACATCAGACGGTATCTGCTGATCTTGAAGGAGAGATAAAACATTTATTACACTCTGGAGAAATTAGCATGCTTTAAAATTCCTCCCACAATGTCCCAAATCTGCATGATCTCTGTTTAACAGCATTTCTGTGGTGTTTTATAATTCTTTAATTAGCTCTAAGTTATTCCTGGCCGATGTGATGAGAAGACGATTGCAGCCTCCGTCTCAAGACATCAAAAGTAGGCTCGGTAACCCACGTCAATTCAATTCAGTTTTAATGCAATAACTCTGTGCTTCAGCAATGAATAAGCAATTGACTGTGCAGCACTTAATCCATGCAAAAGTCATAAACTTTGTTATTTCACAAAAAAAGATGGAGAAGAAACTGAAGTACAACAACAAGGGTTTACATTTCAGTGAACTTTTTAAGTAATTACTGTAGAAAGTGGATAAAAATGAGTAACTATAGTCCTGTGAAAAACCAAGTACCTCTTCGTGGCTTCCATGGGAATTAAGAGGGTAAGTAGGAGCCAGGTGCTGCTAGTCACATGCACTTGATTAATTGGCCACCAGCAAGTGTGAGCATCTCTATAAAAGCAGAATTTTTAGCAGTTTGTAGGTCTGGAGGTGTGTGTTTACACAATGCAACATTTTTCCCAAGAGTGGTAAATCTGGCAAATTCACCCCAAGGTCAAACTATGCAATGCTCAGAGAAACTGCAAAAATCACAAAAGCTACATCTGTCATTTTTTTGGACTCAAAAGGAGTAATAAACAATTTAAAGGTTCCATTTAACTTGTGTAGGGAATCAACAGGGCACAAGGTTAAACAGGCAGGTAATAACAAGTAGAGTGTGCCTTTCAGGGACAGGACTTCTGCCAGAGAAGACAAAACAGGGTAGTGTTTGGCCAGAGTGAGGACCTGGAAATTGAGCTGGAATTTCTTAGAGGGTTTCTGGAGAGGGGTGAGCCATCCAAGAAGCAGAGCAGTGGAGAGAACCGGTTCCCAGTAGTCCAAGTCCTTGGAATCCTTAGCCTGCCTGCCTATCAATCCCGCTTATCAGTTCTTGTGCTCTTGCTGCGATCAGCTGATTTCAGTTTGTGTGTCAGAGGAGGAAAATAGTGGCACAGTATATGGGCATTACTTTTATTTTTATTACACAAAAGGACGAGAGCGCGATGGTATAGAGTGCTACAGACCAGAAACATCTGCATTGTACTGTTAACACATTAGCATTAGCCTGCTGTTCACAAGCACACCAGGCTAATGCTACGCTAGCCAGGAACCCACAGTGATGTAAAAGCTGAATAAATGCTGACCCCACTCCGTCATTTCCGGTGAAGCCAGCCGCTGCTGAAATTCAACAGGTAACAGTCAGTTGGGCCTAGCAACGGGACAGTGATCCCAAGCACAGCAGCAAATCTACAACAGAATGACTGAAAAAGAAAAGAATCAAGCTGTTTCAGTGGCAGAGTCAAAGTCCAGACCTCAACCTGACTGAAATGCTGTGGTGGGGCCTTAAGAGTGCATAAACAAATGTCTACTAACCTAATTTCTACATGCTACTGAATTGTGGGATGTACTTATTTTCACAGATGATTTTATTTCTGGGCGACTGTGGTTCAGGGGGTTGGGAAGCTCATCTTGTAACCAGAAGGTTGCCGGTTTGATCCCCAGCTCTGTCTGTCTTGGTTGTTGTGTCCTTGGGCAAGCCACTTCACCTACTGGTGATGGCCAGAGGGGCTGATGGTGCGATATGGGAGCCTCCTGTCAGTCTGCCCCAGGGCAGCTGTGGCTGCAACTGTAGCTTGCTTCCACCAGTATGTGAGAGTAAATGAATATTGGAATTGTAAAGCATTTTGAGGGTCTCAAAAAGCACTATATAAATGCAATCCATGATTATTATTATTATTTAGATAGGTGTGTAGGAGTTATCTTATTTCAAAGCAAAGATGGGACGAAAGTCTTTAAAAATATATTTATTTTTATATTTATTATATATTATTATTATTATTATTATTATTATTATACTTTTCTGTCCAACTGAGCTCCAGCATTTATCTTGCACCAAGCGGCATTCACTGGTGCTGAAATTTTAGGCTAATGTGGGAATATGGTCAAACCTAAGCTGCCAACATCTCAAACCAGTGGGTCCAGTTTTCATGGATAATCACTAATTCGTGTCTAGAAAGAAAACTAAGCACTTTGGTTGAAACAAAATCCAGCTTTAACTTTAGCTTAAAGATTTTATGATGTAATGTTTCTTAACTAAAGAATCTTTAAAATATTAGTTCCTGCCAGCTTGTACATCATGAGTCTGCATTACTATGACAGCTTGAGTATGTTCCCCACTGGACATATCTAGTCAAAATGATCTGGATGTGCACGGAGCCTGATTTAAGTTTTAATCAATAGTGCAGACTGACACAGAGAATCTCCTGCAACAGGGTTTGAATAAACAAGAGGCAAACCCTCGTCTCAAGTTCCGAATCACAAGCAAAGCTTTTAGGAAGTTATAATCTCTTGTGAGACGAACGTTAACAAGCACCAAGAGCTTTTGTAATCAGCTGCTGTTCTTTTCAAGTCTCATCTACCCCACACTTCCCATCGGCCATACTGATAAAGACGAACTGCTGTGAAAGGTTCAGAGAGCCAGTGAGGAGTTCCTGCTCTATCAGGAGTTTAGAGAGAGTTTAGACAGAGTACAGAAGCACACAGGGATATTCCTGAATCTGCGTTAATAAATGCCAAGAAACCATCTTCGATAGATAGTTTATAGAAATGAGATGGCTGAGACTGATGCCAAGTAATATAGATCTGGATGTTGCTTAATAAGTTTGTGGAATTACCTCATATCACCCACTATATAACATCCACTCTCCCACACCCTCACACTTTTATGCTGTTGCCTGGAAATCTAACACAATTGAAAAATAATCCTGTTTGAGTTAAAAGCTCTCCACATCCCTTTCTTAAATGGCACTGACATTGTTGTTTGGTTGGTTTTTTAAAAGTATGATTATGATTTTTTTTCAAGCAAAGCAAAGTTTTATTTTGACCCTTGCATTAAAAATTAGACTTAACATGTGCCTGTTAGTCCTGCAGCAGAGTTCCTGCAATTATTGTGCTTAAATAGTTTGACATTTAGGGAAACTAAGCTGAATTAGATAAGAAGATCAATAAAACTTAATATCTCTGCCCTAAATAAGAAGATACAACAAACAGCTGAGAAGCTTATCTCACCATAAAATTTGGGAACGGGGGAAACAGACAGCCTGGCTCTGTCCAAAGGTAATAAAAAGGCGGTTTATCCATACCGATAAAGCTCACTTACTAACACAGTATGTCTAATTTTCTTGATTCTCTAAAAATCAAAGTGTTTTCACTGTGCCAGGCTTTTTCTTTGCTGGGGGCAAAGAGTTCCTGGAGTTTCCACTGATTGCCTTGCCTGCTATTTAACAGAAAAATATGAATATGATATTGATCTGGAAAGCATGCATAATTCTCAAAATCCTCAATTATTCTTTTAGTCAAATTTAAGCATGGTACTTAAACTCTGGATCCATCCTTAATAGCTACATTTTGGTTATTGCTGATTTACGGTGTGTTCAAAATCTGAGGGCCAAAGGCAATTTAAAGTAAGCCTCAAACTATTAAACTTTGATCTTTTTATATGTGGTGCTTTAAAGTTTTAGCGTCAAGGTGGAGATTTACTGCTGTGCAAAATTCTTGAGCCATCCCTTATTTTTTTATGTTTTGCTTACACGGAGCCACAATTTCTTGTGAGGTGTTTTTTTTAAGTGGTCTTGAGCAAGGCTTTCTGAAGGGCTTTCAAAGTTTTTCTTTGGACATTGGCTGTTCCTTCATCCGTTGGCACTTAACACTAACCTATGATTTGTTTAAGAACTAAACAAAATGTCCCTAAAAAAATTAGGAACAAAAATTTAAAAAATGCAATATATTAAAATTTAAATATCAGGGTAACATATGTTTATCCTACACACACATAAACTATAACATACACATGGAGTCTATGCTTTATATCATGTATCTTAAGCAGAATATCTTTTATATCTCAATTCCTACATAATAAATCACAATACTGTTATGGCACTACTACATTTCACCTGTTTAACTATATTACCTCACTAGCTTACAGCTACACATGAACTCCTAAATTGATCGCACATAACTTATTACAATAAAGAAAACATTAACAAACCGTGTGTCAGTCAGGTACTTATTAACACAGGCAATGTACATTTCTTTCTGCTTTCTGAGCCTTCTGCTTTTCCCCCGTTTTTTGCTACAACTTCCTGTTTCAAAATAGAAGCATGAACTTCAAACCAAAACCAAAATATTTTAAAACATATATATGTGAAAATATTACCCAAATATGTCTGACAATTTAAAGGTCATTTACAATGTGCTCCCATTACCAACAAAGAGTTGGTTCTTACAGAGTTATTAACCAAAACCTTGACATATTTCAGCATAGTGTGTGAATGTGTGTGAATGGGTGAATGACTGAATGTAGTGTAAAGCACTTTGGGGTCCTTAGGGACTAAGTAAAGCGCTATACAAATACAGGCCATTTTCAGGCCAATTAGTGTGCAGTGTGTCTTTAAAAAAATCTAAGGAAATTGGACAAGCGGATGACAAAAGAGGAAGGAGATAAATGTTTATGTTCTTGCTAAATGAGGAAAAACATAGTGAAGATCTGACACAGGATCTAAGAGCTGCACCTGGACCTTCAGTTGATCCATCTACTGAAGTGGTCTCAGGAAGGGTAGCTGTGAAGAAGCCATTCTTAAGGAGGGCAAACAAGGAGAAATGGCTGGTTTTCAGTTTTCAGAACTGAGCTGAAAATCAGCAGCAACAGAACTTTTGGAGTTATGAACCAACATTTGAATTTTTTTGGTTAAAGTCTGTCAGTATATATGAAGTGATTGTCTACAGCCATCTGTTATATGCACTGGAGGCTCTGTGGTGGTTTCAGCCAGTGGTGTTAGGGATTGTCTCAAAATCAATGGAATTATGAACACAGAAAATTACCATCAGATTTTGATCCACCAGGTAAAACCATCTGGAACATATCTGATTGGCAACAACTTCATTTATCAGCATGACTATGATCCCAAACACACTGCCAATGCAACGAAAGCATACATAGAAAACTAAAAGTCCAGGTTGTGTTGAATACTAAGGATAGTCATACTAAATACTGACTTTCAAGCTTGTTGGAATCTGCCTTACTGTATTTGCTGTATTTTGTTACTTTAAATGCATACTACTGTTTGCAGTACTGTATTTTAAATCGAGTGAATGCACAAGCTTTGTGTCGGTTACAGAAGTTGCCTTTTTAGAACAATGACCGTGATCTGACACACATAATACATCATAAGGCCAAAGCAACTCAAACATTTAACAGAGTCTTGGATTTTGACAAAGCAGCATAATCGGAAAAATAAATGTCAGATGGCAAAGGATGTGAAGATCAGCAGGATGAAAAGGGAAAAAATGCTTCTTTTAAGAAGAAAAAGAAGAAAATGTGACTAATGGATAAAAAAGAAAGATAGCGGACTAAATAATAATTAAGACCATGACACTAAATGTAGTTTCTGACAATGCAAAGCACTGTGTTACCAGATCCTGACACTCGAATGTAAATAAATGTCATGAACTGACATTTGAGCTGGCAGTGATGTTACTGGTAAAACAGTATGATGTTAAAGCAATCAAATTAAACATGAATCAAAACCAGCAATAATTCAGTTGTTTACATCTATAACATAATAATCACTCACTTCTAGAAAGCCTACTGCTTTTTATTAAGTTCATTCACAGACTGATTTTTCTTAGTATAAAAAGAAAGAAAAAAAGAAAAGAGAGAGAGTGTATTTGCTCATGTAAGGACCTCTAAATATTATTGTCTTGTTTCTTTTCATGATAATTTCCCTCTTTGCTTTAATATCAAATGAAGTACAATAAGTGTTCAGATTTCTGATTTCTTCCATTACTAACCATCCATCTGTCCATTCATCCATCCACCAACAGACTGGAGCCAGTTGTCATGTGGCAAGAGGCAGAGATTACCCTAGACAGGTCACCAATCTATCCCAGGGCTAACACAGACAGACAGACACCCATTCACCCATTCCATTTGGGATCACCAGTTAACCTGACATGCATGTCGTTGGACTGTGGGAGGAAAACAGAGTAGCAGAGAAAACGTTCAAGCTCCACACAGAATGGCCCCAGCCTTCTTGCTATGAAGCAAAAGTACTAACCAACATTTAAAAAACACAAGCTCTATCACATTTGATGATCAAAAATAATTGTTATAGCTTAAATGGACCTTTAAAAAAAGCATTCAGAAATCAATAGTAACTTCAGGTACACAATTAATGAATCACCTGTGTAAACAATACTGCCTTTGTCAGTAACTTTAGAAAAGATCCTTTCACATTTACCCTGTCTATTGTCTGTATGTGGTTTCCATTTTAACTCTTAAGAGCCCATGATGTGACTCACGCATTAAGAGCATGAAGAGAGTTTAATTCAGGAACCTTTCAACTATTTTTCTTCTCTTTCTATGAGTCATCCTCAGTAGTAACACCTAAAGCAATGCCTTTTTGGCCAGCGGGAAGAACACATGTTGTCTCATTTTTGTTTTACTTCAAATTAAATCTTTTTGTATTAAAGTTGGCTTTTGATAAGATGAGACACTGTTGCCACCATGTGGTCTGAGAAAATAGTGTTAAAGATTTGAGTGGGCTAAAAAGGAGCTGGTGAATAAAGAATTTTTAGGAAAATAGCCTATCAGCTCAATTCTCACTTGGGTTCATGTGAGAATCTATGGGTTAGTCGCATAATATGGCATTTTAGAGAGCAGAGTGACAGATTACAAGTGCAGTTTTTTCACAGCATTTGATCTAATGCAAAAAAAAATTTCTAATCCCAGGCTCTGAAGGTAAATTCAAGGTTAGTCTCTGCCTCTGCTGAATATTGCTCTGGAACTATTGACATTATTCAAACAGAGCAGAAAATCAGAACTAACAGAAAATAAATCTTATTTATCCAATTTATAGCTCGCACACTCCTTCTATCTGCTTGGATTTCTCTGTAGTATAAAACTTTGAAATACAAGATGGCATATGGAATAGAAATGAAATCAGTTTAAAGGGTCTGCTTAGAGTTCCAGTTTAAACACATTCTGCAGTGTATCGCCAACAAATCATAGGATTATGACTTGTTGGAGATGTTTCAGCCACCACTTTCAGTTCTTCGAATACACAGAGATATCTGGGGGGTAATCATCGGCAGGGGCTAAGCAGTCTGTGAAAGACAGTTTGGGCAAACAGTGCAGCAATTTAAGAATGCCAGAGAAATTTCTGTATGCAAGAAAAAAAGACAAACCAATACTGCATGGCTGTGATCGTTAGCCCCTAAGATCAGAAATAATTCTCTGCATCAGCTCAGCAAGAAAGAAAATAAGCAAGAAGCCAGCTAGGAGAAAGCCATACAGCTAGCTGTCAACACACTTTTCAAAATTCAGCTTCTTTAATGGTGTGAGAGTGCATTTACACATTCAGTAGTATGCACACAGGCTGAAATATATATAAACCTGCACTAATATTTGGTTAAATGTCCTTTAACAAAGTTGCCCCTCAGCCAGACACTTTAAGAAGCTTTGTGCACAATTCTGGCTGGATATTTAATCCCTCCTCTTGGCAGATGTTACAGTGTTCATTCAAATTGGTTGGTTTCGTTACATGGGCCCAGCTTTTAAGCATAATCCACAAATGTACAATTCCTAAACTATTTTTGATGTGTGTTTGGGATTTCTGTCCTGGTGGAAAACCCAACTGTGTTTAAGATTCCACTATCTAGCTGTTTTAAGATGAAGTTGAAGAATTTGGAGCTAGTCTTCTTCATTTTTCTATCCCCTTCATGTAATGTACCAGTACCACAGGCAACAAAGCAACCCCAGAGCATGATGCTACCACCACCATGCTTAACAGCTGGTGCTCTTGGGATTGAAAGCCTCACCTTCCCTTGTGGCCCAAGAGCTCAATATTTGTCTCATCTGATCATAAAACAATTCTCCAGAAGGCCTTTAGCTTGTCCATGCAGACTGCTGCAAATTTCAGTCAAGTTTGATTTACTGATTTTTCTTGGTCAACACCTTCAAGTTTCACGGGGATGTAAAACTCACTTGAGTGTGGACAGTGAAGTGATATGATATACAGACTTTGAAGCAACCTATGCCATCATGCAGACAAACTGCCTTTTAGGTAAACTCTTACTTCCTGACTCTGATTTGACTTATAATAAAACAACATACAGCAAAGCAGCATGACTAAAATCCTGTATGAAGCAAGACTGGGCAAACATTTTATTTTCAAAAATAAAGGATTTGGTTCCATTGGTCCTCAAAGACAGAGTGAAAAGAAGAGGTGGTGGAATGGAAACATGCCTCTGTCTCAACACTATAGAAAATATTTAGCAAGCATCAAATTCACAATGAGCTTATATTTTTTCAAAAAACAAAATCAGCTCACACAATTGACATTTTCTTGTCTTTTGCCTTTATTTGTATTTTACTCAACCTCCCAAGTATTTGGCAAATGAAACTATAACATGAACTTAAACCGATTTTTGAGAAAAGAACAGAAAGCCTTGGTCCACCTGATGCCCCACTCACTGAAGCGTTTCCATGGTTTTGAGATGTGATGGACAGCTGAGTTCAGGGTGAGGTCTGAAGGTCGTAATCACTGTTCCTGTTCAGTGTTCCACACTCACACAATTCACAGCCTCAGGTTTTACGCATCATCCATCTTTCTCATACTGTGCTGTATTCGTCATCCCACCTCCACATCTTTGCTTTCCGAGAAGCACACGAGCCTGCAACTTTAGCACAAAGATAAATGGAAACTGCATCTATGTGGAATTAGTCACTGTCTGATCTGAAGAGCACGTCAGAACCATAATGTAGAGCTCCATCAGCTCCTAAAATTACTACTATCATTACTACTTCCTCCCTTAAGAATATCGAAACATGTTCAAGAATCATAATGAGCTTTGTCTATAATTAATTATGTAGAGTTGACTTCAACATGCTTTTCTCATCAAGGCTTATTTCACCGGAGAAATTCATCTGATTTACCTGATGACATCATATCATGCAGCACTCTGCTCAGCATGTCTTCATATTGTTCCCTTCTTTGTGTTCAACTCTGTGTAATAATTGAGGATGAGTAAAATTTTATTCAGCTAGATGGGTAAGTGTGTGGCAGTGGGAAATATTCACTGCCTACAGTTGTAATGTGGATGTCTAATGAACCAATCACACCACAGCAACCCAACGCATTTAGTGAGGCAGACATGAGGTCAAGACAACCTCTTGATGTTCAAACTGAGCATCAGAATGGGGAAGAAAGAGGATTTAAGTGACTTTGAATGTTGCATGGTTGTTGATACCAGATGAGATCTGCTGGGATTTTCCCACACAACCAACTCCTGACTTTACAGAGAATGAAAAAGAGAAAATATCTAGTGAGCATTTTTTGGGTTAAATTATAAGTATTGATGCTAGAGGTCAGAGGAGAATGGCCAGACTTCTTCAAGCTGATAGGAAACTCACAGTAACTCAGGTAACCGCTCATTACAACCAAGGTATCCAGAAGAGCATCTTCTGCTGTAGCAGCAGAAGACCACACTGGGTGGCTCTCCTGTCAGCTAAGAACAGAAAACCGAGGCTACAATTCACACTTAGTTGAATCAATGCCCTGAAGACTTAAGGTAGTTCTGAACTCCAAAGGGGTTCCAGCGCAGTATTAGCAAGATATACTTAAATTATACTTAATAAAGTGTCTCCTCAATGGATGTTGTTTGTTCAACTCAGGTATTTTTAGTGTTTTTTCTGCACTTAATCCTGCTGTTCATTAACTAGTATCTCAACAGTCATTGCAGATAATCTGGGATTAATATTCGCTCCTCAACTGTTTAATACTTTCCTCATTTTCAAGGCTTAGTGATATGATCAGAGTCAGAGGTGGATGTTTAGCCTTTCAGTCATGCTATAATGGCAGTTTTAATCAGTCAGTCAGCTGTTTTGCTCCAGATCAAAATAAGAAACGCCAGCCGTCGTCTGATGAGCTGATTTTTTTTAATTTAGTCTGTCATTGTTTTCACATATGAAAAGAAATGTTGCATATGCATTAAAGAGTACCTGTCTAATTTTTCTTAATTTTGGATTAATATCCAACCAAAAGTGATTATTCTCCAGCATAATAATAATGTCATTATCTTCCACTTGGGATGCACTTCATCACAGGTGACTAACTATGTGTCAGCATCAGGTCGATTAGGATCATCACCTGCAATTAAGAACAATTTTAAAATGAAGCCCAAAGGCAGTGGTAGCTGTCATTGAACTGATGTCGTGTAACTTGATTTTGTCAGCGGGTGCAAACTGCTCTGCTGAAAGACAGAGACATGAATCAGCAATAGCGGCTGCCAAAATGACTGACAAAGTCACTCACTAACACAGCCATAGCAGCTGAAGGTTGGCGCTTATGTCACGTCAGATAAATGTGAGAGTGTGAACAGCCATAGAGAGAGGAGGCTCAATCAGAGTGCTGGCTGTAACTCAGTTTTATAGTTCATTGAGGCCAAAGAGGTGCCCAGAATGTGCAAAAAGTCTTTCGTTGTTCTCCGTGACTCTGTGGTCGTGTGCAAGAAGACACTGATGTGGATTCTCATTCAAAGTGGAAAGCTGTTTAATGTGGCCTTTTAAACAGTAACACGCGTCATAGTTTGTGCTGCTTTAAAATTGATTGCAGAGTGACACATATGTTTATGTAACTGAGTATCCACAAAAAAATCTGCAGCTTCTATGTGTTTTCAGAGCAAATGTGCAGCAGAGCTCCCCCCATTTCATCAAAAATACACACTGCAGCTCACCTCAGCAGTGGTGATGTATAATAAAACATAAGAGCAGTGGACCAGTTTGTCTGCCTGCACTTTAAATTTATTTTCTGACAGTTTCATGATTAGCAGGGGCATCATCTCAGACGCGCACTTTTTTTGACTAACACATCCTTGTCTCTCTCATCCTTCTTACATACATTCCTCTCACTTTTGTACATGTTTAATTCCTCTGTTTTTTAAATCAGGATTGCTTTCAAGATCATTTTGTGCAGCGACTAGCGAGCAGTGTAAACCTACAACAAACAGGAGCTTCAGTTAAATAAAAATAGAAATGGGTTTTTGGAAGAAATAGCCATAATGATAAGATGTTCTTTTCTCGCTGTCCTCTTGTCAGTTTGAGTTGTGAGACTCATGCATCAGGCTATAAGACATGGAGGTGCACTCTTCCCATTACAGTGAATCAGCAGCGTATGAAACAATCCCATCTGCTGCACTGCCTGCTCTTCTTTTATTGTTCTACACGCTTCTGGAATGTGGACTCATTTTGGTATGTATTGATTCTGTATTAAAGTGAAAATTGTTGGTATGCAGAGAAAGCAGAATGTGTAATACAAGCAGAGCTTAAGTATCACTTTGATAAGAAAAGAAAAATCTGTAAAACAACCAGTTAAGATGAGCTGACTCACACAAGTGCTGCTGGATGATCCTCTGACTCAGCAGTTCATCATCACTGTAACACAGCCAACCACTCACCATTTAATTAGAAGGGGTAGATAGTCAGCGGACAGGAGATGGGTGGTGATCTTCTTTGGTGTACTCACGTTACTGCTGTGTAATGTGAACTAATGTGTCATAGTTTCTAAATGAGGATATCTGTAACATTTTAAACAAACAGATCCACAGCTCATTTTATGCTTTTGGATGAAAATATCAGAAATGAATCTAAATTAGCTCTTTGACTGATACCATTGACTTTACGAATGTCTGACTGCTCCCCTGAGGGCACATTATCGTTCCTCAAAGTAATTAGCGGCTCTGCACTCAAAGAGTATAGAGTGACTAATTACCCAAATTATCTCGCGGGCTCATTAGCTTCGGATGGCTCTTGACACTGCTAAGGCACCTTTTAAACAATGGTAGAAATTACACTGTCAAAATGTCACTGGTGGCTGTGAAATAATAGCCGTGCAACTAATCAAACGCGGAAAATTAAATCAAGGCTGATGCATTTCGCACGGTATCTTTATTACTCCCATTAAAAAGCAAAATAGCCTTCCAGAATTATATCGGTCTGTGTAATTGTTGGTGGAGATCCCACGCAAACTAACGCACCTTTGTTTTCAGAGATGTCCTCGTGCTTTTAGAGGCATTAGCTGCACGCCAGTCAATGAATGGGAAGGTAATCAGGTTTAATTCACTGTCACTGTCCATCACAGTTAGTGATAACCCAGAACAACCTTTGCATTGCATGCCCATGCATTTGAATCACAAAGTTCTTGTTACATCAAAGTGGTGAACCAAAATGTTGGCCTTATACTTGATTGGGAGCTTTCTTTGCAGGGTGTTGGTATTGGGGTACATTTATCCATTGTGCTGTTGCCTGTAATTGCAGATAAGAAAAAAGTATCAAATTTTACCAGGAAAAATGCAAACAAACCTACTAATAATATGCAGTGTTATGGGTGTCAAACATAAAGCCCAGGGACCAGAATCGGCCCAGCTCCAATCCAAATATTACTCCAATCCACTGGACACCTCCAGAAAATGTCAAGGAGGGCAGACCTCCTCCATAGCCATTCCTATGACAGCAAAGTAACAGATAAGCAATAATAGAAATTTCTATATCACCAATATTTCTTAATTATAATTTATTAACTATGAATTGCTCTCTTGTAACTGTAATTGCAGGAGATGGTAATGAGGTACCAGAACTTTTTCTGTAATTTCACTCTTCTATTTATTTGTGCTGACAGATTTCTTTTGTTCACTACATCAGCGTTTCTTCACCACATAGAAAAACTGAGACGTACTGTATAAATGTAACGTCTTCTTTTCTATTACCTGGGATTAAATGTGTAGTTAAATCTTTTTACACTGACAGAAAATAGAGTTTTTCTGTTTCAGCCAACTTAAGATGAAAGTGTGCTGTAATGTGGCCCCAATGTAAAATGAGTTTGACATCCCTGCCCTGTGTGGTTCCCTGCAGCAGGTCAAACTATCATCATCATAAGATACCTGAATTTGTTCTTGATACTCAAAATGTAAATGGCTACTCATTATGACCCCATCGCCCTCTGTTCTGCTGCCACACATAAGACTAAATTTATACAAAGCTGTGAATGTGAAATGGGAATAAGCCTGACATTTACTGAACTATTTCACACGTCCCCTAAGGACCTCTTTCCCATTACATGAGTTTTAGTGTCATTCTTAAGCCAATTAATTTATAATCTTTGTTTCACGAAAGGCAAGACTGGTGCAGCGTTGCTGTGAGGAGTCACTGCCTGCACAAGATCATCTATTGATTTTGGCCTTCCAAAGCCATCATATAGTCATATATTAGTCATATATTACAGAATATAGTGGGACACAGTGATTTCTGACGTTTTTTGAGCTTATTATAGCTCCCTAAAGGAAAACCTTTGCTAAACACTTATGTTGTGTCACTCATAACACAAGATAGATAGACTTTAGCTGACCTCCAGACTTTTTTTTGTGGGGGGGGGTGCTCCTACCATTTGTTTACGTAAGCTTCATCCCCTTCATGAGATAATTTTCCCTAAAAACTAAGGTTCTCGCCAAAGAAATTCCATGAATACTAATGCTCGGCTCTCTCGCTTCTTAAGCCTCCACTATTGGCCTTTCTGGAATATTCTTTGCCTTTGATAGGATTAGAGTTGTGTGTTTAGCAGGATAAAACGAATGGAGCACATAAAGTGCAAAGGCTGCGTTTATGAGCCAGCCCTCGCCAGAAATTAAAAAGGCGGAAATATCAATTGGGGCCAGAGGAGTGGCTAAAGATCAATTTTAGCACTTCCCCCTGATAATGTAAAATGACAGTAACTGAAATTACATAAATCAGTCATGGAGAATGAGGTTTTTATGGAGCCAATATGAATCATTTTTAGGGCAAACATGACTTTTAGTGCTGCACAGGAATTGCTGCACAGTGGGGTTTTTTCATGCTACTTAGGTAATTAAATAGGATAAAAAGCCATTTCATCAAGATATGGTGAAATACATTAATTTATACAGCATGTTTTCAGATTAGAATTTTTTAATAGGAAGGAGGATATAGAGATATTTAAAGATGCTGTCCTGTGTGGTTTCTTTCGCCTGGCTCCATTAGGGCAAAGTCCAAAAGTAATTTCTCCTTTAATAAAAAGACTGAGCTGGAAGCAGATTTGTTACTAATTTTTGACAATCTTTCAGTAGTGTTGCGTTGAGCCCTCGTGGCCCTGTGTAAATAAACCCATCCACATCTCATTACACTGACTGAGTAAATACTTTCATTTTAGCCACGCATGCTTATTCGGGCCAGTGGTCGTTCCTCTGCTCTGGAACACTTTGCACTAATGAAAAGGTGTCATGTTCGCTGAGATTGTGATGGATTGAAAGAACACAACCTCTGGAGAGATCTCTGGCAAAGCGTCTCATGAGAGGGGGAGACTGCCACTGCCGGTCTGAGGAGAGGAGGCGCGTCTGTGCCAGAAAAACGCCCCGAGATGTGATTGATGCCGATGAACCACAACCTCGAGGCAAACCTCAATCTGGATAAGCTGCTCTTTGTGCTGCTGGCAGCTCCAGTATCAACAATTTGCTGATGGAATCCAGACAAGCGGACATGATAATATCTCAGTGTCCCTCCCAAAGGGTTTTGTTTTTCCCTGTGATGTTAATTTAAAGAATTGAAACTCTAAAAGTTTTAAGTTTTAGAACAATATGGCATACCTTTGATCATCATTGCAGCTAATCTGATTGCAAAACCATGTTTTTTTTCCCCCCTTTCCCAAGTTCTAAGCGTCCTAATTAGTTTTCCTGGCTGTCTCACTAAAATCCCAGTGAAAGTTGGGATTTGGCCGCTTCACTGTTGCACATAGGCTCATTCACTCCCTTGCCTAACTGAATTTGCCAGAAAAAGTTCTTTTCTTTCTCAGAGAAACTTTAGCAAATCAGTGGAGAGTGCATATTTTTTGCTATCAACAAAACCCAGCTGGAAACACAAGGGGGGAGGTTTAAGGCAGTTTGGTTTGACACATACAGACTGTACATAAATTTAAAGGGAATATGACAACTCACTTCTTATCTTGAGTGTCATACATTTAACAGTTGCTGAACTTTAGCAGCTGCTTTATAAGAAATAACTTTTTAAAGTCGACCTTTACGGCTCCATTTTTATATATTCATGGACTTTACCAGATTAGCTTTGCATGATTCAAAATTCATGTAAATGGGCTTTGGTACAGCCCCTCCTCAGTCTATCCTCAGCTGAAAACAAGTAGTTTTTGGCATTCTTCCTTTTAATGATGCCCTCTCTTTCCTCTGATTGGCTGCCCCTCATAAATAGAAGTTTTGAACAGCAGTTTAAAAATCTATCTGAAACTTACCTCATTATTTGACACCTTGGACATGTTTCATATGCACCATGCATATTTTAAATGTAACATGTTACTCATTACAGTGTATCATAGACTTGCTCACTGCTAAAATAAAAAGCTGTTGCATGGATCTTTGTTTGTTGCTGGAATAATTTACTCCTGTGTAGCATTTGGCCGTGTGCCACATTAATCACCAGGGTAATGGGAAGACAGGCCTATTGACCAGTAGTCCAATAGGACAGAGGCTCAGGATATACAAATCAAAGCTGTCCGGCTTCATATTGACCAGGCTGTCCACAGAAAGCAAGATTTATTTGCCAGGTGACAGGGGAATGAGCACAGGAAGTCATGGAGATGTGATTTGGCTCAGGATCGGCCAGATCTGCACAAATTAATGGTTTATCGTGTATTTAAAGGGCAGCTGGCAGTTTGGTAAATCCCCAAAGTAAAGCCAGAGGTGAAATGTGTGTTCTGCTTTCTGTCTAATGCACCTGTGTGTAGGAGGGTGGTCAGGTGTGTGAGAGCTGCTCACGGTGAGCTCCCTCAACATGAAAAAGTGAACAATGATGAGTTTTATGTTTGCACCTGTATTTTAAGAAGTTTGGTGTATCCCGCCAAGTCTTTGGAATCTAAAGGACCTCATCTGCAGTACTGGAAGCAGTCATCACTAACTGACCGGGGCATAGACCATATGATGTTGCACATTAAATCTTTTCTTTCTGACAGGAACAAATGTCGAACTTTCACATTAGTGAATTGATTTTACAGTCTGAGCTCCATTCTTTCTTTGTGTGTGTGTGTGTTTTGTTTTTTTTGCAGTGTGCTTTATTGGCAGCAGATATGTCAGGAATAAATGACCTCTATTTCCACAAGCAGACCTGTAGTGTTCTCTCTGCAGTAAAGCACAAAGAGGGATGATGTTTATTGTTCATTCAATTCATTGCGGAACCACAGCACAGAAGTGTGATGAATGTGCATTTTGCAGCCAAGTGAGGAGTTTCACAAGCAATCAGTGAAATGCAGATTTGAGAGAGAAGCGGCCTTTTTATTGTGAAGGGAAGCTTCAGTACTGAAGCAGTACTATTTAAATGTTTACAGGGTGTTTTTGGGCACAGGATGTTTTGACATGTCAGTGTAGAGAACCACTGGAACTCAGTGTATTTATCCATCCATCTGTTCTTTTCCGCTTAGCCAATTCAGGGTTGGGGGACTGGAGTCTATCCCACCTACCATAAGGCGAGAGGCAGAGTAAACCCTAGACAGGGTCCCCAGTCTGTCGCAGGGCTTACACAGAGAGACACACAACCATTCACACTCACATTCACACCAATGGGCAATTTAGAATTACCAGTTAACCTAACCCCACTAACTGCATGTTTTTACACTGTGGAAAGAAGACAGAGAACCCAGAGAGAACTGACACAGACACAGGGAGAACATGCAAACCCCGCAAAGAAAGGCATCAGCCAGATGGTGGATTCAAACCCAGAAAAGTTCCTGCTATGAGGCTAACCATGGTGTCTCTGCCTGACATGTAGAAGTGGTCAAGATGAGGTTCAAACCAGAATAAGGAAGAGAGGAGATTTAAGTGACTGTGAATGGTTGTTGGTGCCAGACATGCTGGTCTGAATACTTGAAGAACTGCTGATCAACTAGGAAAAAAAATAGTTGATGTCAGAAGTCAGAGGAGAATAACTAGACTGCTTCAATCTGATAGGAAGGGAACAGCAGCTCAAATAACAACTCACTGGAACCAAGGTCTGCAGAAGAGCATCTCTGAACACAACACAGACTAAACCTTGAAGCAGATGGGCTACAGCAGCAGATGGGCTACAGCAGCAGAGGACCGCAATGGGTCCCACTCCTGAGAAAAGGAAGCGGAGATAGGCAGGTGGTACTGAAAATATTGTAAGGGGTGTTAGGGAAGATCAAATGTTATAACTTATGTGAAACTATACACTTTACACATCTAAGTAGCAGTAGTTTTGAGGTAGTAATAGTAGAAGTCTAAGGAGCTTGGAAAGAAAAGCGTCTGGACTTCTTTGAGTTGCTTGAAGACGTTTCACTTCTCATCCGAGAAGCTTCTTCAGTTCTAAGGGTCAATGGTGGAGAGTCCCAGATTTAAACCCAGTGGGAGTTTCTCCCCAAAGAGGGACAAAGGACCCCCTGATGATCCTCTACCTAATCACATGAGCCAAGGAGTGAAAGTGGGTGTGGTTTCCAATCAGCCATTACTACTATTCTACTAGTAGTAATAGTAGAAGTAGTAGTTTTTGTCAGGACTGTAAACACATTTTTAAAGGCCGCATAGACAAGAAATTTGGAATCAGATACTGTCATAAAATATGAAATGAATAAATAAAGTGCAACTCAGTTCACAGTTATCAAACAAAAGTCAATCAACGTTCACAGAGGACCGTTATTTTATTTTGAAGTTTACCTGGCAACAGCTGAGGTAATACTTTGATTTTTTTTTTCTGCTTGAATTCAAGTACACCCCCTCATCCTCAGGACAAGAGGATGGACGCTTTAACATACACCGCTCCGCCACAGATCCGCCGTTCAGTGTGTTTACAGGAGGATGAATGAAGAGGCTGGTGGTGCAGCAGCGTGCGGACGCGCAGCGTGTTACCGGTTGTGCTCGTGTCGTTAGTGTTATCATTATTAACAGTGTGTTACTGGTTTGACTGGCAGACGACACACTGGAAAAGCACCGAGGCGAGACAAAAACCCGACTTTCCAGCATCCGTAAGCCTTCAGAGATCATCTGTGTTAGTGTCCGGTGTTTGATTCATCTGCATTACAGCGCCATTCGCGTTTCCGTCATACATATTTACATCTCGTCTGTCTGTTTATGTATTTCACGGCAGCGCTGATATTTTTTCCTATGGCCTTTGAAGATGACAGTGACGCGAAAGCTGCCAATGTATCGCCAGCTGACAGATCCATATACTATGATTTATGTGTTTTTCTTCGCTTATATAAGAGCCTTTATGCGACTTTATGGCTTTACAGCAGCGCTCTCCACCTACATGATCTGAAGGGGGGGGCTAAATAAGTTAATAGGACGGTATAAAGAGCCCGAAGGCCTGACTGCGAACGGTTAATTCAGTGTCTGACAATCAGTGAAACCGAGATTTTATTTACATGTAATTTGAGGAAGACTTGATTTTCCAATACGTAGATAGATAGAAAAACACACATTTCAATAACTTCTCTCATCTGTCTCCTGTAGATTTGAACACGGTCTCCCTGGTCTACTTTATAATCAGAAGATGCTGCTTAAACAAACCTAAACATAGCTGAGTTAACACAGGGTGGGACCACATAATCTGCTCTCTGAAGGATAGAAGTTGATGAATACTAACTGTATGAGGGCCCTCAGCTTCTCCCACAGCTGTGTGCTGTGCTGTAAGTATGTGTTTGTGTCATATCTCTCATATGAGAGAATAAAGTGCATAAATAAGTGTATTTGGATGACTCCTGTGTTGCAGAGGTCTGGTTGTTCACTCGCAGTGCACAGCAGGCAGACTGAGAAATTATCTCATCATTTTTAAGTCATTTAGATTGTTTTGCAGTGCATGTTGTGTAAAGAACTGGATCAGTAGACACACACTTAACATCACAGTTTCCTGTGATTCAAATCACTTCCAGTGTGAATCTTTTTGAGCTGGGAAGTGAAGAGCCATGGGCTGTGGGGGCAGCAGAACTGACGCTTTGGAGCCTCGCTACCTGGAGAGCTGGACAAAAGAGACTGAGTCGACATGGCTGACGAGCACAGACACAGATATCCCCTTGTCATCCATCCAGAGCATCCCCTCTGAGAACTCAGAGGCTGGCTTCACTTCTGAGAAAACAATCAGCCCTGGTAAGAAGAATGAATTACTGTATAGCTGAGCAGATGGGTGAATGAATACTGACTTAATCTCTTAACCGGAGCAGGCATTAGTTTAACCTGCTGAAAAGAAATATCCTTGATTACTGTATGAAAAAATATAAAGGGGGGTGGGAGGCTCCCCCATCAGAATTTAATATATTTGTAACAGATGATTTTAAGTCTGTTTGTTTTTGCATCAATCCGTAGTTTCTAATGTTATTGTTCTACTGCCGTTTTAAATGAGTAAGGTACATCCTTTAAAATCGCACTGCTGTAAATAATTTGAACATACTAGCAATGACTTGCCCATTTTTTACACTCTTTCTATCAAAGCGGAGTGGACCATCTCTTCATGTCAAGGGCTGTGCTGATGGCATGCCTGATTTCAACAAGAATCCATTATGCAGAAGAAAGAAAACAGAAACATGAGTGACAGAGGAAGTATCCACTTTAGAGACCTTTGTTCTTCTAGTGTGCAGTTAGTTGTATGTGTCTCTACATACAGGTCAGGACATCAGAAACAGATAAATCTCTTAGATGGATCCTCTTCTTTTCTTTGAAGCCAAGGCGAGATGAGTCAGTAAATGGGGATGTTAGGCTGCTTCAAAAGCCACTGTGCTCAAACAGGGCTCAGCTCTCATGGCAACAGATACAGGCATGAGTGAATGCAGGGAGAGGAGCCTTGATGTAATTGTGAAGGCAAATTGACTTGATCTTCAATCATTACACACATGATCACACATTAACGAGGAGATGAGGTGTACACACATCTGTAAAATGCAAACATCGACTACCTGCGAATAACTGATCACAGCTCACGCCTCCACAGTACCATCAAGTTGGTTCAGTGTAACACAACTAAGTTGTCAATATGTAATCGCTACTGTTTCATTTACCAATGACTCCTAATAGAAGCTAATTGTGGCATAGCGGTTATCTTATCAAGCTGAAATTGATAAACTTCAAGAGAAAAAAAAGAAAATTCATAGAAATGTATAAAAGCTACAAACACATAAGTAAAGACAGCTGTCTTAGTCGCACCAGCAGACACAGCTGAACGTCTACATCTTTACAGTTCCAGATTTCTTTGAAGACGGCCTCCCGCCACCGGCTCAGGCCTACCTAAAGGTCTGCTCGGCCATGTCTGAAGCCAGCCTGAACGATGTGAAGCCCAGCAGCACACCAACAGCACTGGGCTCTCCGCAGCAGGACACGACGATGCCTTCTTCTGGAACCACAGTGCAGCGCAGAAGTGTTCTGCACACTGAAGAGATCGTAAGCCTTTCCTTCTGTAATGTGTTTAAATGTGCTCAAAACAGCTCACAGCATCACAGCACCTTTTTTTCCCTGGAAGACTGACCTACATCGAAGGTGTGGCACATCAAACATTTCGTTTCACATTTGGAGCTAAACACATTCATACAATCACTTCTAAGATTTTGCCTTTGGTTTTATTGATCACTGTCTAGGTATTAAATAAGCTGGTAAATTATGTTTTTTCAAGCAAGTCATTGAAATTTGTTAGAAAGCTATCTGACAAATCACAGGCAGACCGTTTATTTTAATAGTATGTCAAAGACAAGAAATGTGATGTGTGGAGTGCCTCAAGGTACCTGTTTGGGACCACTGTTAGTTTCGGATTTTATTAACGATTCTTTTTTAAAATTTTTAATATCTCAATTGATATGTTAGATATCTTGAAGGCAGTAGAAAATTTGATGAAAGATAATAAACTGATGTTTAATGTTAGCAAACCAAAGTGTATGGTAATACAGGTATCAACCAAAAACATAACAAATACTTAAGCTTTGGTAATAATAATATTCCCAGGAACAGTTGCAGACCAGGAGAGAAACTGATTAGGTAGAACAGTGGATTGTAAATTAACATGGTCAAAACATACTGATATTATAATTTAATAAGTAATATAGGTAGAGGTCTGTCAGTGGTGTGGTTTAAACACCAGACACCAGAGGGTATAAAACAGGTTTTCAATCAATTTGTTCTGTCGCAGTTTGATTATTGCAGTGTAATCTGGTTGAGTGCTTCATCAAAAGAAATTTTAAAAAGTTGCAGGTAGCTCAAAATAAAGCTGTACACTGTGAACACAGAAAACAATCATTTACGGAGCTATGATAGGATAGAACTCCTTACCAGTTTATATTATGCAACAGAGTACTAAAGATGAATTTAAATATTTGTTAAGACATGAAGACAGAGACATTACGTGAAAAGGGAAAGACCATCTATGAATCGAGGAGGGGGCCAAAGGGTACATCTTTCACCATCTTACAATGCTGTGATTGTAGCCATTCCCCAACTCTCTGTGAATGGTACTTATGGCCATTGACCAATGGGCTTTGATCAATGGTTGTTTATTAATGGTCATGACAATTTGCATATTAATGATCAAGGAACTGACCTGTCAACCTATTGTTCCTTCAGTGGGCTGGTTTCAGTTACTGTGCAAATGTACTGTTTATAAGGTTGGGGTAACCTGCAGTCAGCTGAGACTGAAGAAGTCACTTGGATGCAATGGAGTTGTTGACTACCACTTCTTTTGGTGTCCTGTTATAAACTAGTTTTATGTTCTGCGAAATTCATTGCTGTGTGTATAAGCAGAATTGGCTTGTTTTACACTGACATGTTGATATTGGCTTGAGTGTGTAGGACCCCAGGAAGAATATTTGCCACACTGTCAGTATTTCAGTGTTTTTTATTATTTTTTGTTGTCCATTTATTATCCATTAACAGACAAAATGGCAGGACAATCGGATGTCGACCAAGCAGGTGACCATTACAGTCACCCAGAGCATCCACCAGGTGGACAAGAACGGGAAGGTGAAGAAGTCCCTCACGACATATGAGGTCATGAAACCAGTGGAAGCTATCAAACAGGTGGCAACACAAAACACCTGAGTGGAGGGGACATTGGAAAAAGCCAAAAAATGACAATAATCATGACTGTGAAAGAAATCGAACAGGTTTTGTGGTCTGACAAGTGTCGAAAGCACAAAAATTAGATTTCTAGTGTATTTAATACTGTACGATGTATGTTTCACTGACATGTTGGAGACTTTTACAAGAGACATTTGATCAAACAAGCATGGGTTAACAGGCAAAACAAAACGTGGTATGTTACAGCGAATGTCATATTAAAAGCGATTGTAGTCTATTACAGCTGACAGCTTGTTTCCACATCAGTGTAAAGAAATCATTGCTTAGCACTGAACTCGAAAATAGTTTAATCCAGAGTATTTTCACATTTTAAGATGTATTTAAACATGAACATAGGTGTAAAACAATTACTGCAGTATTATTTAATATGATATAAATGTTTCATAGTTTTGTTACTTGGCATTGATGCACCATTTGTAGTCGCTGCTGTCCTACAAAGCAAAAGGCTCAGGAAACTGACTGTGATGATTGCACTATTTACAGTGAAGCCTGGACGGAGGTTTGTGATAATAAAAAAGAAAAAGCGCTCACGAACAGCATCGTGTTGTTTTGTAAGATATCGAGATTACTTTTTAAAATTCTGTCATTATTTGCGTTTTCTAATGATAATAAATTAAACACCGAAATGTACTGTCCTTTTAAAATGAACTCATTTGACATGCTCAAAGACAATCAGGTAATCGTGTGGCCTTCAGCTGAGGTACCTCTGTGTACATGTGAGCAATAGATAAACAGTAATAGTAATAGTCTTTATACTGATGATGTTGCCAGTGTTGAGCTGATCTGGTGTCAGCTTGACAATGAAAGTGTGTGAATCTGGTTTTGATGGTCATAACGTATCTGCCCTGATCTAAACAATGGCTCCTCCTTTTTCATCCACTCGTCTGCACAGAAGTCTGGGAAGAAGAAAGTAATCTCTCTTTGAGCCGACTCAAGAGAATCTACAGAAAACAATAACAGAATGGAAAATCAAAAATTAGCATAGTAATAACAGGCTTCTTTTTAATTGGTCTAAAAATTTAAGGACTGACTGAGTGAAGAATCCAAATTCAAAATATTTGCTTCAAGCTGACATCAGTGTGTACAGAGGAGGTCAGGAGAGAGGTACAACAGTGAGTGTATACAGCCATCTGTAAAACACAGTGGAGGCTCTGTCATGGTTTAGGGCTATATTTCAGTCAGTGGTGTTGGAGGTCTTGTCAAAATTGATGGAATTACGAACACAGAAAAGTACAGTCACATTTTGATCCACCATGCAATACTATGTTGAAAGCATCCGACTGGCAATAGCTTCATTTTTTGAGCATGACAATGACCCAAACACACTGTCAATGCAGTAAAAGCATGCCAGTGGGGCACAATGGAACCAGAGCCCAGAACTCGACATTACTGAAGCAGTGTGTGATCATCTTGACACAGGACTGAAAAAAGCAGCCCAACATCTGAAGAAAAGCTTTGAATGTCCTTGAAAAAGCCTGGAGAACTATTCCTGAAACTACAGAAAGCTGTTTTTGCCTTATATTTTCATGCATGTTTGCACGTTTCAATAAATCATTGCACCCATTTCCCAATTTTCCAGTGAAACAAAAAGAAAAGAGGTGTTTTGCACAGTTTTGCACTATTTTGTTTTCTGCCCAATGACTCCAAACACCATTATAGAAACTGATGGGCTTTAAAAGATGTGAAATTTAGTGATGTGTAAACCTGGTAACCGCAGGAGTTATGTCCTCTTGCATATGTTTAAGATAATATATTCACAATAATAGATTATTAACATTACACATATAATTTTTTTTAGCATTATGGAGCTTGGGAGCTTTTTTACCTGAGCCATGAGTTGTGTTCCTTGTGTCTGTGAGTCCAAACTGGCCCCTGATAGAAGCAGGCGAGTTGAATCTGGCTCTGAACACTTTGGTCGGCCCCATCAGTTCTCTCCAGTGGCTTATGGCATCCTTCCTGGCTAAAATGTACGCTCGCATTGGCCCACTGCAGACAAATTTCAACAGCAGTCATGAATTTGACTTTGAACATTGCTGATGTTTTCTAGATAGCAGACCAAAAAACCACTCTTCATACAAATCTAATCTATTCGCCCCCAGGACCTCCTGGGAAGACAGTTCGGCCATAAATAAATCCATTTTAGCTAAACAATGCCAGCTGGTGCGGCATCAAGCTTGACTGGCTGACACACTTGAAGATGCTTCCTATGTTTGCGATATCAATAGCAGCAGTCAGAGAAGGGTTGCTGTAGCAACTACTGCTTCACTGCTGTGAGCAGAGAAAAAAAAGACAAAGTAATTACAAAGACCTTTACCAATCCCATTGAGGCTCGCAGCAGGAGGACGTATTGTGAGTGGTCTGCATAGCGATATTTAGGCTACTGCACCAGGGAATTGTGTTCTAAACACGGATAACTGAAACTCCTGTTGTGCTGTTTTGGGAAAATCGTTTACTGGTGCCTTACTGAGCATGAAATTGGAGTACTACCAGCGGAGGTGCTGATGGCTCTCCATCCATTATTCCATTTAAAATACAACACCCAACAACAATCATCCAAACATATAAAATCGTAACTCAATCACATGGAGTCAAAGAAATGTGTCCATGATATAAGCATGGAGGCTTACCTTGACATGAATTCAACAAGTCTTTGATAGAAGAATCTCCCTGAGATTTGTAAAACAGAAAATAAAGACCTTCAATAACAAAAAGGAGAAAACAGCTATCCTTCATTTGACAAGACATTTATTTCTTTTAACAGTCATGCATACAGTGCACCCTGTTAAAATAGGCTGCTGACTCATTTATTTGGTTACATCATATACCACAGCAGTACTTCTCTCATTTAAGTAAAGCTTAAACACAAATGAAATATTTCCAAACCTGAATGTTCAGCATAAAACCTCTCAGAGTCCTGTCGTCTCCAGACCAGATCTTTGCATCTAACAATCCCAAAGTTGTTGTCTAGAATTAACTGGTGAAGAGCCTGAAATATAGAAATCATCATGTTTGTCCTCCAAGTTGCATCAAAACATGACTGGATCAACTTTATATGCTTTTTCCTACTGTGGGTAGATTTTTTTGCAGAGAAAAGGGTAAAAATTGACAGCTCTGATTCAAAAGGTCATCCTCTTATTCTTTAAATTGAGATGATAATAAAGTAATGCACATTAACAAGTGAAATTAAACCTATCACTGATGGAATATTTTATGATAGACACAGCTGCTATGATTTTGAAGCCTCCAGGTCTGTGAAGTGAGCAAATGCCGATTCTTTACTACTCAATTAAATTGATATCAGAACAGATAACATCAATTAATTAATTGCTGTTTTATTTGACAGTGGGTTAAAAAAAAAAACATAATTAAATAGAAAGATGTGTTCATTTATGCTTCATTAATTCCAAAAACTAATCTTTACAGATTAAACAAATAAGGAACAGTATTTAAACCACACCATGCAAACTGTAATGCCCTGAGAAAGAGCAACAAATGTTTGAAATCTGGAAAAGTGAAAATAACATTCACTGGTCATTTTATTGGGTACAACTGTTCATCTGCTCATTCATCAAACCAGCCAATCAAATGGCAGCAAGTTAATGCTTTTAGACATGTAGACATGATGAAAACAACCTGCTGAACTACAAACAGACAGTCAGAATAGATGTATTTCAGAAACCGATGATCTACTTGTTGGGGCCTGAGGTCAGAGGAGGATGGCCAGACTGCTTTGAGCTAATAGGAAGACAACAGTGACTCAAACAATCGCCCATTACAACAAAGGTCTGCACAAGAGAATTTCACAACATGTTGAACCTTGAAGCAAATTGGCTACACAAGCAAAAAGAAAACACATCAGTGCCAGCCCTGTCAGCCCAGAACAGGAAACTGATTCCACAATTCACACAGTCTCACCTGAACTGGACAACAGAAGAGTGGAAAATGTTATCAGGTGCTGATGAGTCTCCATTTCTACTGTAACACTTGGATGGTAGAGTCAGAATTTGGTGTAAACAACATGAACGAATGGATACATCCTGCCTTGTATGCATAGTTTAGGCTGATGGTGGTGGTGTAATGAGGGAGATTTTATTGGAACACTTTTAGTACCAATTGAGCAACACTTAAATGCCACCGCCTGTCTGAGTATTACAACTCTCAGGAAGCTCAAAATATCTCAAACTGGTTTCTTGAACATAGATAATGAGATCACTGCACTCAAATGGCCAGTCACCAGAGCTCAATCCAAGAGAGAACCTTTGGAATGTGGGGGAACAAGAGAGTCTCATCATGAATGTACAGCCAACAAATCTGCAGCAACTGTGTGATGCCATTATGTCAATATCAACCAAAATCTCAGAGGAATGTTTGCAGCACCTTGTTGAATCTGTGCCACGAGGAAGTGATAGTTTAGTTTTTTGATCTGTGAGTAACTGGGAATAGCTTTCAGACTACCACTTAAGCTGTGTAATCTTAGGTCTTAAATTCTGTAACTTAAAAGAAACATGAGGGCAGCTCACCTCTAGCATCAAAGGATGAGCCACAGCATCTGGTTTGATGACCGCCAGGGTGAGCTGCAGCACTTTGGACAGGCGAGCACTTGTCAGCAACATTATCTAAAGACTGAACAGAAAATACGCCCTCAATGATAAGATCCAACTCGCCTAAAGTACTTAAATTTTTAGTTAAATTAATACAAAACAAACACCACAAGCAACGAAGATGCGACTTCTTTTTCGATTTTTTTTTATCGTTAATTTACCATTAATATAAATCATATAAAATTAATTTAAAAAAATACGAACTTTTTCTGCGTGACACAGTTTCCAACACGTCAGTGCTGAGTTCGTGACTGATACTAACCTCTGTTGTGACTTCTGTCCAAAAAAAGAAACAACAATCAGTTTGTAAAGGGGAGCAGAGCAACAGCCGCCGACATACTGTTAAATAAAAACGCTGTGCAAATACTGTTGCAAATAAAAACGCTTAACTTTGTTGAGTTAGCGGTTATCTAAACTGTAGGTGTGAATATAGTCTGCATCCTTGCTCGTCCAATTACACCAAAAACAACGCTTAAAATGTGAAAATTAGCTGAACGAGTCGGTGCTTGGTCTGTCCGTTCGTAAAAAGGGTCCCCAGAAACAGTGCCCGCAGAGTTTGTTCCCCCGCGAGAAGAAGAAGAAAAAACAGAGATTTCATGTCTTATAAACTTTAGTTCTAATAGAAGCTTTTTGGAATTATTTTTCTTGATTTCCACAATAACATGTAGGTAGAATAGGAACGTAACTACACGTAAGTACTGGTATACTGCACTTATTATTGCATTTGGCACTGGAATGAGACAAATACTTTCCTATTGTTCCCGTATGGGAGCGCTAGAAAAATGGAAAAATGTCGCCTGGCCAGAAGTCAGTGTCAGAATTTGATGTAAATAACACAAAAGCATGGATCCATAATTCTTGAATGTAGCATGAGTGTTGGTGCGAGACGGGCTGCTCTGATATACTGGGATTGTCCCACACAGCCATCTCTAGGGTTTAAAGAAGATGGTCTTAAAAAGAGACATTATTCAAAGGTGCTCTATTGAAGCAGCAATAGAGCAGTAATTCTCTCTGTAAAAATAGCTCATTGATTTCAGAATAGAAGAGAATGACTGGACTGCTTCGAGCTGTTAGGAAGGCAACAGTAATCAAATCACCACTTGTTACAACCAAGATCTGCCGAAGATCTGAACACACAACACATTGAAATCTGAAACAGATGACCTAGAGCAGCAGAAGACCGCACCGGGTACACTCCTGTCAGCTGAGAATAGGAAATTGCAGCTGCAATTCTAACAGGCTCAACCAAACTGGACAATAGAAAAATGAAAAAATGTCACCTGGTCAGAAGGCAGTGTCAGAATTTGATGTAAATAACACAAAAGCATGGATCCATAATTCTTTATATGAACTGTTCAGTGTAAACAGTATAATGATGTGGGAGATATTTTCTTGGAACACTTTAGTACCAACTAAGCATTGCAAAAAAGCCACAGCATGCCTGAGTATTGTTAATGTAGAAATAACACTCCATGTCACAAAGATCAAATTATCAGCAAAGGAGTAGCAGTTCCAAGTATGTGATATAGACGATCGATATAGAGAAATTTCCCAGCACATCAAAGTGAGCGAGAATGTTTGAACATAAAACCGAGACGTCGAGTTCAGCAGCACACCGGCTACAAGCAGGGACTGGAACGAGACAGATTTTTGTCTCTGGTATTTCAACACTGGGGCAGATCAGACATACAGTATGAATTACAAACACAGAGCACATTCCAGCAATGCAAAATGGCCACACCCTTGAAGAGTAGAGATTGTGTGTGTGTGTGTGTGTGTGTGTGTGTGTGTGTGTGTGTGTGTGTGTGTGTGTGTGTGTGTGTCTGACATTCAGAGAGACAGAATGGGGGGGAGGAGGGTAGTTAGATGTCCCACATAGGTTTCGCCCACCTGCCCATGTCATGTGACTTGGGGTGACAGGACAGCTGTTACCTCCCATGAGAGGGCTGAAGAGGATAAGAAGAGGTGCAGAGTTAAATTGGATATATTTTAAGAGTACAGACTGAAGACCCAAATTCTATGTAACCTGTAGTTTTTGTGTTTTTATTGGCTTTACAATCCATACATATACATACACATCTTCCACTGACAATAAAGGCGTTCAACTCAATCGTTAGGAAGACGTGAGAGAAAAGAATCTTGGATATGAAAGTTATGTGAGGGTGTTGTGCTATTTTATGATCATTTGCTTTGCTGTAAATAAATTGGAAATGAAATACTGTTGCTGAGTGACACAAAATACAGGTTATTTTGTATTTTTTACACTTATGAATTTGTCTAAGGTAGGGTGTCAAACGTAAGGTGTGAGGGTCAAAATCCGCTCAGCGAAGATTCCAGTTGGGCCCATTCGATGACTTTGGAAAATATGAACAAGTGCATTAACTTTTGTACTTTTAACTATATTTTAATAGGTTTTACAGCTTTTTCCTGCTGATAAAGCTCTCCCCTGGAAGCTTTCATACTACACTAAAGTAGATATGTAATAGATAAACAATAAAATGACAGAAGAGTTTATGTTTTTCATTGTGGATTATAGAAATTTCATCAATCAACAAAAAACTTTATGTATTATAAATATAGGACAGTCTGAGCAGTGAGCTACAAGAAAATTGATCATGTATAGAAACTGAGATGTGCTGTTGAAATTACACTTCATCTCATATCAAGATATCTCTGGGATTAAATATGTCGCTAAATGTCTTTACACTGACAGAAAGTGCAGTTTCACTCCTCTGGCCCACTTAATATCAAAGTAACCCTCAATGTAAAATGAGTGTGGCATCCCTGGTCTAAGGCATCATGATATCAAATCAAAGCTTAACATGACAGGATAAAATGTAGCTGTTCAGCCATGCTTACACAGATATCCTGTACATTTTTAATCAGCAAAATTTAATAATCACATTGGCAGTCAGCACCATATTAGCAAGTATTACAAGTGGAAGGAGTCAATACATGTAAGGGTAGCTCAGTTTTACATGCAAAAGTACCCTAGTCGCCCTTTGATCTTGTACTAATAAGTGCACATTTAACACCAGCAAGAATTTTATTATCTGGTTTCCAGCAGTCAACAGTTGACTACAGTAGAAAACCACTTTTTAGGGAACTGGCAACATTTCAATCGATGGGAAAACCTGAAATACTTTTAGGACCTCACATCCCCCAAATTAGTTGATATGGCTGAACTGTCTGGTTATGGAGATACTGCGAGCTTCATACTATCCATTTAATATAAGCAGCATTAAATTTACACAACACCAGCGTCTTTTCCAGGAAACATAGTTTTTAAATATTAAACTTTTTTTTAAACATCAGTCATTCTTGTATTTCTTTTTAAGCCAGACTATCATAATTGCAATTTGGAATGGTAAAAATAATATATTGTTGCCATTTATATACAAAAACTGCTCAGAAGTGTTAAAAAATAGTGTTTGTTTTAATCTTGAAATTGTTATTGCCTTAATATGAAATAACTTGTTACATGTTAATGTTAAAGGCTCTTTTTTTTTCCTACAAAGGGCTCCTTCCAATTCTAGCTGTGTCCGCTCAGCATCTCTGCAGATGATGTATTGAGGAGCAGTCACTGAAAAGTACACCAAACTTCCTGAAAAGCAGTTTTTAGAGGGTAGAGCACAACACTTGGACAGAATCATCAGCATTCTGTCCAAGTGTCCATCAGCATCAGGCATCATTGATGCTCACTGCTGACTCTCACTTCAAGCGTTCTCAGCTGGTCGGCTGATTCAGCTGATCCTCCACTCGTTGACCACCATAAAACTCATCTCTGTTTCATCTCCGTGCCCCTGCTGCTGTTGCTTCTCTTGCTTCTCTTCCTTCCCTTGCTTCTGGCTCTCATGCAGTTGTCATTCCCTTTTGGTGGGAGTCAACTGACAACTGACTTACTCACGACCCCCATGGGTGCTTGGGTGTCCATAGGCTGCTCATTCTTTTGCCAGGAGCCACCGCAAAGTATCACGTGAAAACATGTTAGGGAGGAATGTTTAATGTGAGGAAAAACGGAGCTTTTGTCATGACCAACTGTGATGGAAATGTGCACAGTATCTTTATGTAGTTACACTGTTTAAAAAGAGTGTCAGTTATTGATTGATTGATTGAATGTCTGCTTATTTTATTGGTTTTAAACTAAATGTGTTATATTTTTACTGCCCTCTTGCTGGTTTTAATTATTATCCTGTTATTCTTTTAATTTTTAGGCTGTGTCATTTTTATATCAAGTCCTTTTTTTTAATGGTTTTAATTCATGCACTTGATGATTTCTGTTCCTCTGAAAGACTTGGTTGTTTTATCAACAATAATGCATATGTTGTTTTAAATAAATATTAAAATAAACTAAATATGTATTACATACACAACATAGTTATATGTCTGCTGTCTCTGTAATAGCTCACACATGTTGCCTCATAAATAACATTTTCTTTGTTTGACTGGTACTTACAGTATAAAATACTGTAAGTTTGCTTGTGTTACAGGAAGGCATTGACAGCTGTACATGCACAAGAAGGCTCAGGAAAGGAATGTGTAATATGCCAATCGTTATTCCCTGAAAAGAATCAATTCCACTGAACTCTTTGGAAGTTGAACATTAATAAAAAAGAAAACAAGTCAGGTTTGTCTTCAGATGAGAAAAAATCCTTTATTATAAAATCACCTTTAAACAATGTTGTTAAACCTTATCCAAACTGAATGGTTCAGTTTAGGAAATTTCACGAGGAAATAATGAGCCTAAACAAGAAACAGTTTAATATCTTACCCTTTATTATCCTCTACAGTGAGGCATTTAGTAAAAATTCCATCTGATTTACTACAGTGAAAATGAAACTGCCCCTTTTGACCGCAGTAATCGGTATCTTAATATGGATCTACAGTTTGCTTCACTATTTATATACACACATACTGTATATCGATACACAGGAGGATGTATGGTGTCACATACTTTTCGCCTTCAGGTATTGGTTTCTATGACAAGAAACATTCACAATGTGATCCAGTTATTATTTGAAAGACTCTTACTCTATATGACAGTGTTTAACAAATGTATTAGACCAAGTATGATAAAAACTTGTTTAAAAAAATCATAGTTGTATTTATTAGGCAGAATTAAAACCTGAAATCATGTTTTTCAGAAACCCCTAAAACAGATTTTTCTGTTCAGGAATGCAAATAAATAAATATAATTTGGCATCTTAATCAAAAACTAAAAAAATTTTGTCAAACAGTCAATTTGAAAATTCGTGGTTAACAACAATAGTTACATTTTAGCACTCAACACATCATTTTGATTAAAGAGCTGGCACATACTGGTGGATTAAACCTTTACAGAAACATTCAAAAAAATTATTTAAGTAATTACTAATACTATTAATTAGGAAAACTGTGGCATAAACCTTAAATTGGGTGGTGATCTAATAGACATTTTAAGCACTGTATAATAGATGCTATGATTTTTAATATTAGCAGTTAGATATGCCTGCCTGCGAAGTCATTTCAGCCTGTCATTGCCATTATGTAATTGAGCTCCCAAAACATCATACCATGCTTTGGCACAATAGCACGGTGAATATGATCGTTTAATAAAATTGTACTTAATTTGTCCCCTGCTATCGTCCAAAATCAGACCTCACGTGTCACCTCAGTAGGCCCTTCTAGGGTGACACAGGCTCCAGTGTAACACCCAGAACCCTTTCATGTCCTAACTGTCGGGCTGGTGAGAAAAGTGTGGGATGTGTTTCCTGTTTTGGCACCTTTGGGTGGCTTCAGTAACAGACCGAAGCCCAATCCCAAGCACCTCGAGGCAACTGCTGTTGTGATTTGGTGCCATATAAATAAAACTGACTTGAATTGAATTACTTAGGGTGCCACATTAATAACAAGCTTTTTTCTCTGTGTTGGTGAAATGAAATGAAAACTGTTTGCTGTTTTCTAACCAAACACCAAACAATAAAGACACTGATGTCACCAACTGCTGCATTTCCTCAGTCCTAAATCTCACAGCCTCAGAGTATCCGTTTAAATCCTTCTGTCCTCTCCTTGAGTCATGTGGGCGAGTTTCCTTCACCTCTCCATCACCTGTTCTCTCTTTCAGCATAAATGCTGCTGACCTTTGACCTTTCTGCTCCATTGCTTCACCACACGGACCGGGCTTCCTTTGGCAGCTGTGTCAACCTCGATGCTGGCAACTGCTGTGCCCAGGGAAGGACAGAGAGCGCCATTAATATCAGACCACGTAATGAGTCAGCAGCACAGTACTGTCTTACCATTGTCAGGATTAAGCAGCTCACTATTGCTTTTTCAACTAGGCCAGCTCCTAATCTTTTTAGTGTGCCTTTAGAATACATAAAAAAATGTGTGCAAATGTTTTTAGACACTTTAAGCTATTATCTGTTGCCATGATGCCATTCTTTACCATCTCAAATCACAGTTTTAGTCTTACTTCTAAGTTATTTCTTATGACGTTATTAAGTTATTTGTCAACCCTCCACCCCCCCCCCCACCCCCCCCACCTCCCACCACCTCCCACCACCACCTCCTACAGGAGCTTTCCTGCCAGAAGAGGTGGGGGTCACTCCGTGTGCATGTCCAAGATCTGGTCTGGTGTCAGCTGCCACTTTATTTATACCAATAGAATTCCATATTATCTGCTGTTGAAGAAACTGCTCTGGAGTTCATCATTCAAAGCTCCTGTCTGGTGTCCTGAGGGAAATTATTTCCTCCTGCCAAGTGAAGTGTGTTTTGACCTCCCCAGAAGCAGTGGGACATTGGCAGCAGGGCAGATGGGTATGACAGAGGGGAACAAAGTGATTAGCAAACGGGGGCCCCGGTATGTGAACGGTAGTTAAAAATAACCTCCCTAGCCCGATTTGAAGATAACATGCAGCTCGGGCACTTAAGCCCCATCACTGACTTTCCCCCATGTTGATTTAATTGATCTCAAAATTGGTGAACAAGTCAAAATCCTGTCATCCACTGTCCATGTTTACAGTGAGTTTTGGAAGTATAAAGGATCACCAGACTGGATGACTGGAAGTCAAATAAAGAAAAAAACAGAAGAGGTGTAGACAGATGAAAAAAAAATCAGAGGGTAAGGTGAGCTCTTCTGAATGATGCATGACACATGATGAAGGAGAAACAGATGATTAGATGAGAGCGTTCGCTGGCAAAGCCCCGGCCTGTGAGCCAGTATGTGACAGTGATCAGCTGTCCCCGCAAAAGAGGAACACAAGGATTATGATTTGTGTCTTTACCATCGTGTCCGGTGCGAGCGACCAAGAATTCACTCAGCAACAAAAGTCGTCCGATATTCTAAGCGCTCAGATGTAACGAGCAAGGCCATGGCACATCGCTGGCATTAGTGGAAATGTTGCATTTGTGATACACCCTGGCTCGGCGCCATGGGAAATATTGAACAACTGTCGAATTTAGACAACATCCTGTGGGGTGAAAAAAAAAAAAACGGGAGCCACAAAGATGCAGCCAGGTTGCTATTTGTGGACGGCGAGTGCCTCGAAAATAGCGAGAGCGTTAGGTTTCAATATAAGCCCCTCTCTCTGAGCTCGAGCTTTCTGTGAATGAGGCCCGGGTTCCTATCACACCCAACCCCAGCGCTGATTTTAGAACACAGGTGTTGACCTTAGTGGAGCAGCTTGTGCTTGCTGCAGAGGAAAATGAACCCCCTGAGCCCGGGCCTGTTTGCCTCTACACTGCTGGTGATCAGTGCGTGTAGATGCTTCAGAGCTGTCACACCTTCAGACCTGTCATTCTATACCGCAGCACGTATCCTGAAAAAAGACATATTCTTTCAGGCTTTGGATTTTTGCCTCCTAAAGTGGCTCATTTCACATCGAGTGCTTGTGCTCTAAGAGTCATGGTGGCAGAATGGTCACCTTGTGGCCACTGAAGAATTTATTGCTTTCTTTTTATGATGCCACAGGAGCACCTATATATCCTACTGGCCGTGCTTCGTGGACAGAGGTTTACATTACAGTTTGTCAAAGCATTTGCCACATTTGGTGCACTGTGAAGCAGACAGGCTTCTTATCATGTGATGTCTCACAAAGGGACCTGTTTCAGTCGCCCGAATCACCGCATAAAGGGGCCTGAAATGCTCGTGAACTTGATAAGCATAAACGTCACTTTTTCCTCCCCTGTAAAATGAAGCTAAAGTGAATCAAAGAAACCAAAGAGGGCTGAAACTCAACCTTGGCTTCAGCTGTGACTCATGGCCTGCCGTAACTGCTGCTCTGACTGTACCCCCAGACCCAGTAAAACACGCCCCTCTTGCAGTTGCTTCCTTGTTTCTCCTTGTATCCCCTTTTCTTTTCTTTTTTCTTTCCCTTTCTCTTTTTTTTTAATCCAAAAAGGAGCCATTGACATTCGGTGTAAAATAGAGGCAGGGTGGGGTGGGGGGCCTGAACAGAGGATCGGCAGGGGTGTAGGGTATCTCGAGCCCAGTGTGAACAGCTGAGAGGTGTGATTTCACAGGCTGGCTCCCCCCTGTCAGAGCGCTGATTGGGCCGGACAGGAGGCGCAGGAGAGGCCCGGGCTTCTAAAGGACACCAACAGGTGGGAGGCCGCATTGGAGGGGGCCGCTCCTGGAGCCATAGAAAAGGCCGATCTGCAAGGCCTGCTGTGGGCACAATCCACTGACCAGATACAGAGGAGGATGGGTGATCACAGGAGAGCTGAGGGTGAAGCCGGGGAGTGGTTCTCAGAAAGCAGAGGGTTAGTTTCATGAGCTTGGCTTTAAAGGGTGGATAAAAGGCAGAGGACAACTTCAGGGATGAGGAGTAAGGTTGGTCAGAGTTTTGTCTGTTTTTGAATCACTCTTGTGATTTCTCCTTCTAAAACTTTAGTTCACAGCGCAGGAAGAGACACATGTCAGGCAACAAAATCTTCGGGTTGCTGTGCTTGTGTGGTTTCAGCTTAACTGCAGCACAATACGAGTAAAAATCTGGTATCAAACCAGCTTTCTCTCACTTTTACTGAAGACACAGCACAACATGGCAGCCACTTGTGTCAGGTGAGGGGAAGCTGAGGTGTGATGCAGGAAAGAATCAGGAAATCTGGTGCCTCTCAGAGGAGTCATCCTAGTCTAATTACAGTAGACGAGACAGACTTTCTGGTGGCCATTTGGTTCAGAAGTGTTTAGATTTATCGAGGAAGTCACCACTTGTGAAGGAGAGGCGGACCGTGGCCTTCATCTTAACCCCATTTACTCACCGTGAGAAAACCACAAGAGGAGGCGCAAGGAGACCAGAGGAAGGTGAGTAAAGCGCATTTTTTAAAAATCAGCTCAAGCTATTTTAATAAGGGGTTGTGATTAAAATGAATTGAATTTTTTCCGCTTTTAAGGATCACTTGACACAACTGTCGGCATCACGTTGACTTGGCATGGCACGATGTTTGGGAAATAAAAAAAGGACGATGACCTTTGTTTGATGGGAGTCGGTATTTGCCTCACCCGCCTGAGTTATTTAAACTCATTTCAGCATCATCACACTGGCATTACCCATCAAGTATCTCCCAGTATGACCAGTCCAGTCATCTGTCAGTATCAGAAAATTCACTTTTTACTTGTCTGATAAAACAATGGTCAGGTTTAACCCATACAAATGAAAAGAAAGAAGAATTTCCTCTTCCTCGCTTCTAGTTTCATGGAGATGAGAGAAGCCACCATTCTCTGCCTCTTTCGCTCCATTTTTCCTTCACTCACTCACTCACTCACTCACTCACTCACTCACTCTGTCACAGTTAACCGCTGTTAAGCCGGTTCTTCCCGCTACTCTTCACGCGTGGCTATGAAAGGGTGCTTTGTGTCTCGAGGAGCAGCGAATCCAGTTGTTGTCCCTTGTGAGCACATGCTTCCTTATATCCCCATATTAATACGCCACTTATGGAATGTAAGGAAGTGTGTGGTTTCAAGGGGACCTGAGCATCGACGTGGACATTTCTCATATTGTTCTTTCATTTGTCTTCATTCAGAAAATTGTGTGAGGGTGTCTGTCTACTTTGTGTGTGTGTGTGTGTTGTGTGTGTGTGTGTGTGTGTGTGTGTGTGTGTGTGTGTGTTAGGGGGTGTCAGAGTTCATGAACATGTGTGTGTGTGTGTGTGTGTGTGGCAGGACAACAGGTGAAAGGCCTGTTCCCTCTCCTTCAGCTCAGGCACGTGTGCAGTTAGCATTACTCCCAGGGCCGCTGATCGGGTCTCAGGGACTTCTTGAAAAATTCCTGCCCTGCCCCAACTGCTGACAGTCAAGGAGGATTGACAGAGCACAGCTGTCACCCATTATAGCAACCGCAGAGCTCTCAAAAAGGGAAGAGGGGAGGGAAGGGCAGAGATGCAGGAGCTGTCACTGGGGGTGAAAGTTCGCTGCCGTGGGCTGGATTTGGAAGGAAACGGAGAGATGTCACCGGCTATCAGAGTTCTCAAGCCTCTAAATAGGAACTATTTGCTTGGTAACACGGAGGCACTTGTTCCTGTGCTGTAACTTCTCCTTTTCTCTCTCTGTGTGTTCCATCAGGTAAGACTGAAGAGGACTCAGCAGCCCTGACTGCCTGCAGATGATGTCCATCTCCTACTGTATTTCATCTTTCTCGTGTCCCTCTTTTTCCGTGACCTTTACCCCTGTAACCTTTCCTCTTGACTGCCCCTCCCCTCCTGCTCTCCCTCTTGCTCTGCCTCTTGCAGCTGAAGCAACACGCCTTGCTGTGGCTGGTCAAACGGAACCAAGTCAGGTGTTTCTGTGAGGTTTGGTCCCCTTCAACCAGCTACTGCGCCGTGAATTCAGTCAGCACACACCGGCTGGGAGTCAAACACGCAGTGACGTTGTGGTGTAGCGCTGCTTAATCTGGAGATGGTGAATAGAATAGATTATACAGCACAGATGCAACGTGAATCTTCTTTAGGAGCTCTATATTGATTGTTCATGGTAATATGTGACTAGAAACCAAATAAAAGATCACTGATGATGTACAGTGTTCAATTCCTGTTCTTCTGATTCACGTTCAGTCCATTCTGTACTTGAGGAAAGACACAAAGATACATTAAGTCTAGCAGCTGAGTTCACCTTATTCTGCAGAATAGACTCTGACCCAGTATGAGATGATATAAATATAGGGCCTAAAATGGCAGCAAAGTATAACTTAGTAAATTATTTAAACAGAAAAAGAGTGCAGGTGTAGCAGTGCAGGGATAGACACTGTAGCATAGATGGGAAAAGCTAATATTACAGTCTAGGCCAGAGAATTCAGTACCATGGATAGCACTCATGATGTATATATACAGTAATATGCTGTTTCTAGTTAGCTTGCCTTCTGTGTGTGGGTGTGGAGTGTACTCATGCCTGCAGACTATTTACAAACAGGCTGTGCAGAGGCAAGCCAACAATCTAATAACCCTGCGCTATATGAGCTACACACCGAGTACCACTCTGAGGTTTAAAATATCACTGTGCCTGGGACTAGAGCTAGAATAAATCTCTTTTATCCCAACTTCAAGGTCAGTTTTAAATGATGAGATAGGGATGCATCAGTAAAAAATGACAGATCTTTTTTCTTTTAGTGTTTACATGGATTTTACACTTTACTGTATAGGTCTATAAATAGGACATATGCTTGTGTCTGTGTATTTTTGTTCTTGTTTCACTTATATTTCATGTGTGTTTAAACATTTTTTATAAATACAGCCTGGGTGGAAACCTGATCCAAATTTCCTATAATGTGGTACAATAAAATCTGTCTTCAGTCTTTTTTGTGATGGAGGATAATATACACACAAAAATGACACTCCAGATGTCTCCATGAAAATAAACTTCCTCTAAGCATGCAGATGTAACGGGGATGCAAATAAGCATACAAAGAACAGCGCTGCACATCCATTACCAACTTTTTCACTTCAAACTTTTTGTCAAAACCAGCAAAAATCTGCTGCTGTTATTGAAATCACTGACCAAAAGCCAGGATGCTGAAGTTGTAATGCACTGAGTCATAATATAAACAGTAAACTGATAATTAACATCAGCGGAATAGACGGGCGATCTGTCCAGAGTTTACATACCACCTACCCGATGGATGGATGGATGGACGGCTGGATGGATGGATGGATGGATGGATGGATGGATGGATGGATGGATGGATGGATGGATGGATGGATGGATTTTCATTATGAACCTTTGCCCTTATCATTACAGCAAAGTCACCAAAATAACATTCCTAATCAGTCCAGTTGTAGTTTGTAGTTTCATGTTCCTTGTTAGACAAAGGAGCAGATACCAGTTCTGCTGGTGGGATAAGGACCTTCCACGGCCTCGTCCAGTTCTCCTAGAGTAACTGCCTGTCTCTTGGAATCTCTTCCTTGCTGTTGATACTGTGCAGGGAGACACATCAAGCCTTCTGGCAATGTGACATTTTAATGCCAGAATTGGAAAAAAGGTTAGTGGCCTCCATCTGTAAAATAATTACTGGGGGGGTGTCTCATTGTTTTCTCTCTAGTGCACCTGTTGTGAATTTATTCACACCAAAACAGATAAAACTGATCAACAACCCCCTCTGCTGCTTAACTGACCAGATCAATATTCCAATATTCAATTCAATATTCAATATTCCCTCTATGTATTGCACAGTGATTCCCTCTACTGTGCAGTCACTGTGCAATACTTAATTCTATGTGCAGTAACCAAAACAGTATATACAAAACACTATTTATTTATTTCCCCTTTTAATGTTCATATGTATAATACTCAGAAGGTTTTTTGTTTAAAGAAATAAAGGAATGCTCAAGACTTTTTCACAGTAGGCTACTGAATGATGTAGGAAGTTTGATAGTTTTAGATTTTTTTCAAAGAGTCTACAAGTTGATGTAGCAAGTCCTGCCTTAAGAATCAAATGTAAACATAAAATAAATAACAGTATGTCACTGAGTGAGCCTTAATAACACCCATTAAGCCTTAATAACACCCATTAAGCCTTAATACTATTTGGAAAATGGACCGCACTACATACTCATACAACGTCATCCACCAGGGGGCGATATACGTTTCTATGGCAGTAGTTTCTACAGCAGATGAGGAAGTGAAGCAGCATCGTAAACATGGCTGACAGTGGAGTGATAGGTGGGTTTCAGAGTGTGTAAATAGCTGTAGTTCATTTGGTTTTTCCTTTTGGTTCTTATTCTTTAGTTGTAGGAGTTACGAAGAAGTATCTCATACTCACAGCGCTTATTATGTAGACTTTGTTATTAGCTGGTAGCAAAGTTAATTTCCCAGATGCTAGACCTGCTAACGTTAGCGTCGAGAGCATGTAAACGGTACTCATGCCGTAGACACGGAGAATGTATTGCATCATCTTTTCGAGTAGTTTTAAAATATACAATACGCATGTTTCTCGTTGTCACTGTGCTGTGACGATGATGCACTACACTAGTTTTATTACTGGTTTCGCTGACATGGTGCAAACTAAAAGCAGCTAACAGACTCGACCTTAGTATCACCGCCTCTTGTGGGAAAAGTAACAGAAGTACGTTATAATGATAAATAATCTATTCTTATCATCCTCTGTTGCTTGTGTTACAGATGGACCCGGGAGGAAAGATGAAATTGAACGCGCAAAGGTTAGTCTAGGTGTTTTCTTGACATTTATTACAGCCTTTTGTGTGCATAAATGCTTTCCTTAATAATTAGGTTTTTCTTGACGCCTCTTCCTGTCACGTGACAGAGTGAAGGCAAAGACCTAACCAAGGAGGAGAAGCAACGGCTGAGGAAAGAGAAGAAACAGCAGAAGAAAAGCAAAGAGAAAAAAGATGACAAGGCATCACAGGAAAATGAGAAGGAGAAGAAGCCGGTCACTTCAGCAGCTCCAGCATCCCAGCCTCCGACAAAACCCACAATGCAGAAAGGTGCCTCCCATTTAGGCAGCAGCAAGTGTTGTATCTGGGTGTACAGTGTGATTCATTCTTTACCCTGATATCTGTGTCCGTTTTGGTCTTTGTCAGCTCCTTCAGCAGTGCCTGCTACAGCACCCGTTTCTGTGCCTGCCTCAGAGGCTTCTGGGCCTGCGGACAAACCGGCAAAGACTAAAGCGGAGCTGAAAGCTGAGAGGAGAGCTCGGCAAGAGGCTGAGAGGGCCAGCAAACAGAACAAGAAGGGAGAGACAGGACAGCAGGCGACTACTAGCAAACCAAAAGCTCCGCCCAGTGATCTGCAGCCAGGTACTGCTGTTGCACCTACGATGACAGACATCTTTTGGATAATCTAACTTGAAAAACTGCATGCACTGTTGAGCCAAATCAAGTAGGAACAACAGACAGCTACCTATAGAACCTTGAGAAGCTGTTTGTGCCAACACAGAAGCTGCATGGCTGTGGAGGGCTCCTAGTTGGCTGTGATAAATACCGACTAACAGTGATTAGTGATTGTTGTAGGGCCAAACTTTGGTCTAATGATTGGCTTCAGCGAAATATGCTGAAACAAGACTGATTGGTGGTAACTTCAACCAACAATATGCCGGTACCAGTGAAGTGTTAAATGTAAAGGCCAAAGGCCTGTTCATGAAGCAAATTCAACATACCCTGAGTATCTTTCTCTTAACATTGACAGTCAGAATAAGCACTCACATGAAGCTGGTTATCAACACACTATGTTGGTTTTCCCTTGCGCGTTCACATGATACTGGTGGCAATGGTAATAAGTGAATCAGCAGTAGAGCGACTGATTTTACCAAGGAAGGTGAAACTGTACTGAAATATGGGAAAATATGAAGACGTTAAACACGTAATAAAGACTGAAAGCAACACAGTTGCTGCAGACAAACCAGCAATATGAGTGTGTGAGAGAGAAAAATGACTGTAGTGTAATAATATATTAAAAGTGTAAGCTTTAAGTGCTTTGACCAGTAAGACAAGACGAAGCCTGGGAAGAAAACTGGCAAAAATACCAGCTCTGCAAAGTTAACAGACTTATCAATATGAGAGCTCTTTCATTAACACATGGGTAAAGAGTAAAGAATAAATATAAACACAGAATTTGAATGTATGTGTTTTGTTTTCAGATTAACAGGCAAAAACAGGGAGCAGAAAATCAAGAAAAAAGGTGTTTCTGAGAATCTATATTTATTACGGATTTATTACTAAAAAACATTACACTGTTATACTACTACTACTATTACTATATCTACACATTGAGGTCTGAGGGATCTTCCAGGAATGGTGGTGCTATTTTCTAGAGGATTGATTGGTTATTAGGCAGTTTTACATGTGTGTTGATCTCGAATGTGGAGCATAACCTGCTTTGTAGTGCAAGTTACCATGGCGATATATCCTTATCGTGGCTGGTAAGAAGTGAACAAATTGTAGTAGAGAAAGTCCACGGTTAACCGTGTAATTACCTGGATAAGATAAAATCCTGCTTCGCAGTACAGGCCTCAAAGCTATTTAGCATCTCCCCAAAGGATCAGCAGAATGTAATTCAAGTTTGTCTTAATTTTTTGGCTCGTCAGAATATTAACACTCTTTGCATTTTCAGTGGTGAAGAGGCTCCCAGAACACATTCAAGTGGACAACCCAGACGTTTTAAAGAAACTTGCCAAGAAGTTGGAAAGACAACAGGTCAGTATTGTTATGAGGAACTTCTGAACACCCTTAAAAAAAGATTCAAGACACACCGGATACACACGATACACAGTGATTCTAAATAACCTTTAGATTTGTTGTAAGAATGGATAGATTCATGGGGAAATGTTTGACTTACTTTATGAAAATGGCTTGATCTTGGATGCTTAAAGTAACTATTTTCTATGTTTGAATCTAACATACTGTATTGTAAACAAATTCAGTTGATTCAGTTGAAAAAACACTGCTGGTATGTTTACAACATGTTATATTGGACAGAAGTGTGACATTTCCTGCAGGTGCATGGTTCGTTTTTGGAAATCTAAGCTTTTACTAGTTAAATCTGAGACATTCTCTAATTAAACAAAAGTCAGTCAGGTGTGCACATAAATAGAATTCCTGTTATTTGCCCAGTAACTCCAAAATAAAGTAATTTTATTTGGTTAAGTCATTGCAGCTTTGCATACAGTAACCAGCAGTTGTGATTGCATGTGACTGTACCCAACATTTCTTTCAGACACCAGAGCACTATGCTGCTAAAAAGGTATAAGCCATCGGCGTCTGGCTTTACACAATGTGTGCCATTAACCTTTTTTTTTTCTTTTGGTTCTGTTTCGGTTGCTAACCTGTTATCTTAATCCAGCTTAACCTATTATCGCCAGTTGTTACAAACTTAATGAAAGAGATGTAAAAACATCTCTTCCATGTAGACAGCTGTTAAGTTTGCAAGTAGGTTTTTACAGTATGTGTGTTGTTTGCTGTGGTCACCTAAACACCGGGCTGTCCGTCGCTTGCTGCTCTTCTGTTAGTCATATATAATTATAACAGTAATTTTGAATTTTGTCAGTTTTCTTTCTATTAGGTCTACACTGAATTCAAAGTTTAATGTAACTCTTAATGAATACGGTCTACAGGCTTTGCTGCGACTCCCTGTTTTCACCTCATTAACTCAGCTGTAATCTCTGACCTGGTGTACATTTTGTGGATTTCAGATCCCGCTGCGCTTAGATTATGGCTACAAAGTCAGCCTGTTTTCTCATCTCCACCAGTACAGTCGCAAAGCTCCTCTAACACAGCAACTCAGGTAAACTGACTTTAAATTGTATGTTACAGTGTGTTGTTTATGTCGTGTTATAAGATATAACCTATTAGGATTTCCTTAAATCTTATTAACAGACTCTTTTGTGGTTTGCAGCATTCCTTCTACAGTGATTCATCCCGCTATTGTCAGGCTGGGTTTGCAGTATTCACACGGCATTGTTGCAGGATCCAATGCTCGCTCTGTCGCCCTGCTGCATGCTTTCAAACAGGTACAGTCCCAACATAGACCATTCATTCTTCAAACCCCACTGTCCCCTCTCTCATGGGTGAGGCTGAGGCTGACACAGTGACCGTTTGACTGCAGTCAGTTACAAAGAAGTCGGCCAGTATTGGAGAGGGTCCAAGTTTTTACTTATCAGGACATTGTAAAAGTGAATCTGGTCATTAAAATCAGGTAGATACAATCTCAAATGAACTACAGAACATTACATATTACAGTGTCATTATTTAATGAAGTCAAAATCCAGAAGCACCGTGTGAAAAACTGAGTGTACCATGACTGCATCCATTGAAAATACAAGGGCAAGTAGCAGCCAGGTGTTGGTAATCAGATATACCTTATTAAGTGATCATCAGTAGGTGTGAGCATCTTTATAAAAGTGGAAGGTTTGACAGTTTGTTGTTCTTAGGCATTCAGGTGTGCGTTAACACAGAGCCAAGGAGGAAAGAAATCAGCAACGATTTCAAAGAAGCAACTGTCAATCTGTGAGGGATTATAAGGCTATAAGTCCATCATTACACAGTGAGAAAGATGATTCACAAAATTCCTGCCGACCTTCCCATGAATGGACATCCTAGCAAATTCACATCAAGTTGAGAGCGTGTAATGCTCAGAGAAGCTGCAAAAAAAAAAATTCAAGGACTACATCTCAGACTCTACACGCCTCAGTGAGTTCATCACAGTACAGTTAGAAAAACACTGAACAAGTATGGTTTGTTTGGAAGTCTTGTCATAGGGCAAACTTATTCTTTCTAAAAAAGAATATGGTGGTATAGCTTAGCTTTTCAAAGTTGCATCTGGGCTTGTTTTACACCCACAAGACCTGGGCACTTTGCAGTCACTGAGTTTACTACGAGCTCCTATGTATATAAAAGTACTGTAAAGTCAGTGTGAGGCCATCTGTCTGACAGCTAAAAGTCTGGCCTTAATTGGGTCATGCAACAGGACAACGATCGCAAGCACAGCAGCAAATCTACAACAGAATAACTGGAAAAGAAAAGAAATGTTGTAATGGCCCAGTCAAAGTCCAGTGTTTCATTTTTTCCCTTTAGGTAATAAGGGACTACACTACACCTCCAAATGAGGAGCTATCAAGAGACTTGGTCAACAAGCTAAAACCTTATATCAGGTAAAGGGAAAAATTACTAATTTTAGTCATTCATCATTGTTTCCTACACTACTGACACGTTTTTGGTTTAACACATGAAATCATTCCTTTTGCTTTGTTTTTATTTTAGTTTTCTGAATCAGTGTCGCCCTCTGTCAGCCAGCATGGGTAATGCAATCAAATACATCAAGAAGGAGATCTCTAATATTCCTAGTAACTGTAAAGAAGAGGAGGTTAGTGACACTCTTGTATTTGTAATCACATAATCCATTTAAGTAATAAGACTTTTAATACACTGTGTGGTTCATTTTAAGTTTCCGATACTTAAGAACTCATGCACTTCCTTTTGTTTTTAGGCAAAGAGCAAACTGCTCAACGATATCGAGTCCTACATTAATGAGAAGATTATTCTTGCTGGTGTAGCTATTGCCAAGTGCGCCATAGAAAAACAAAAGATCAGTGATGGAGATGTTATCCTAGTTTATGGATGGTAAGTCTGTAAAAGCTGCGTGCATGTACTTGGTTTCAGCTGTTAAATCTGTTCTTTATTAGCAAGCATTGCTTAATTGTTTATTCTTAACACTTTCTCTTCCCTGTTTTGGTTTGATGCAACCTTCCTTCCGCATTTTTGTCCTGACATTAAATGTTCCTCTCTCCTCCCTGACAGCTCATCACTGGTCAACCACATCCTTTGCGAGGCCTTTGAGAAAAGCAGAAAATTCCGTGTTATTGTTGTGGACAGCAGGCCTCGGCTAGAGGGCAAGGAGGCCCTGAGGCGCCTGGTCCAGAAAGGCATCAGCTGCACCTATGTTCTTATCTCTGCTGTCTCTTACATCCTTCCAGAGGTAATCACGGAGCTACACTAAATGGAGCAAGGTGTAGATGTATATAGAGTAAACCCCAAAAGATTTGGTTCTAAGCACAATGAGTTTCTTTATTCTTTTCTAGGTGTCAAAGGTTTTCCTTGGTGCTCATGCTCTGCTGGCTAATGGTTATGTCATGTCTCGAGTGGGGACGTCACAGATAGCTCTGGTGGCCAAAGCTTTTAATGTGCCTGTGCTGGTGTGTTGTGAGACCTACAAGTTCTGTGACAGGGTGCAGACAGATTCCTTCGTATCTAATGAACTAGGTATGGAAAGTGTTCAGTTGCTACATAAATGTCTGCGAGCCTTTCAGCTCAATTTGTCCTTTGGCTCAACTTTATTTCCATACTCCAGATGACCCCGACGACCTCATTGTAACCCGTAAAGGAACGACTCCGCTAGAGGGATGGCAGAACGAGTCCTCTCTTGGCCTTCTTAACCTGGTCTACGACGTGACGCCGCCTGATTTCGTAGATCTAGTCATCACAGAGCTCGGGATGATCCCGTGTACCTCTGTCCCTGTGGTGCTGCGAGTCAAAAACGTGGACCAGTGAACAACTCAGTTTGTGTGCACAAGAGCTTGTACACACACAACAAATTGTGCTTTTAGCATGCAATAAATATATATCTGAAGTGACATATGCTTTTTAAATTGAGTCCATGTGTGTTTTTACGGTAGTATTGGATAAATGGAAATATATTTCCTGGCCTAATGTGACAAGGTTGTTCTGTTTGTTAAAAAAAAAAAAGTAGTGCTAGATGTTATAAGACCCACTGTTTATTAGAAACAGAACATTTAATTCCCAATACAATCCCACCGAGCGTCACAACACTGGTTATTAACCATGGCATGCAATTTGAAACGAGACAAATTTTTCCCAATTACAGTTGGAGTTGAAGCATCAGATAAATTTTATGGCTCCCATAAAGTTAGGTTTAATGACACAAAAGAAAAGTAAGACATTAACCAGGTACTACAGTTTTTGGTAAAGCAGCTAGGAGTTTATGTTCTCACTGCTCACATATCATCAAAGTTCAGTTAAAACCAGGAGAAATACTCTGCATGCTGTAGATGCACTCTCTCCTTACAAGAATTATTTATTAGTTGCAATATTTAATCAGTGCATTAACATTCAGACAACTTATTTAGTCAGAAGCAATGTATTGAACATAGAGCAACTAGAGCTGCCCTTCAACACTGAATTTTCGCAATAGGAGAACTCTACATTTTAACAGCTAGAAAATCAGTTAATGTACAATTAAATCCTGTATATGGATGTAAACATGATACTCGAAGCGCAGAAACAGATCCTGTTTTAAAATCTTTAGTAAAACCCTGAATCTCACTGGAGAAGAGTATCAACGGAGGTTACCCTTGAATGTCAAGACATTTAGCACATGTGACCTATAAACAAAATGTGGCTGTAACAGACAAGTATCTTCCACATTTTGTGTTTTGTCTGAAATTGAAATTAAAGATGTAAATAAAAACATCACACTTCAAAAAGAGGTTTGTTGCAAAAGAAAGGATTTTGTGTCACTCAAGTGCATAGAAAAAAAATAAAGAATTTAACCTATTGGACTATTAAAATAATTTTAAAGGTTTAAAGATGTCAAATAAGCTTGCACTCTTAATTATTACTGTTAAAATTTATATCAAAACAAACTTAGTCTTTGCTGTCAGTAAAGTGGAAATTCAGCATGCCTGCCCAGACAGGCTTTAGGACTGAAGTCAGTATTTGTGTAAGTGCACATAGTTTCTGAAGGATTTTGTAAAACACAGTGTTTTCCCTTCTGTCACATGGTGTCAGTCAAATACATTTACAAATATAATTGATGTGCTAATAGTGGTCAATTTTGACAAAAATATTTGAAAGGCGGAGCAAATCTTTTCTTTAAAATTGCACTGAAACATCTTCGAGGTCAAACGTGTAAATTTCCTTGAAACAAAAACCACAACCGACCTCAAAAAGGTGTAAAATGAATAAAAACACATTTAAAAGAAGCCCTGTAAAAGTCCCCTCAGACTTTGTCAGCATTTTTCCCTATCAGTATCTTCCCTTTAAGAACAGTCAGTTTCAGATTAAAACCAGCTGACTAAGGTTCAGCTTTAGAGTGATTTGGCTTTACGTCTCTGGGTGGCCCACAGAAGAACCGAGATCACAACCGTAGAAGCTGCAAGAGGTCCAAAGACTTGCAGAGCTGGGAACTCCCCCTATGGACAATTTTAACAAATGCACAACTCTAAATAATCGAAAAGCTTAGCATCAAAAGGTGATTTGCATAAAGCTGCTTGCAGAACCAACCTCTCGAAGACACTTGTATCCACGGAAGTTTTCAGCGCAGCTGCACTCAAAGAAGCCTGGGCCGAAGGGGGCGCAGAGGGAGTTCTCTGGACAGTTCATTGCTGTGGATTACCAACAAGTATGAACAGATGTCACGTGTAACATATAGAACTGTAGTTTTAGATGGCATGTGTCACAGCAAAAGTTAGGAACTTACACAGCTGTCCAGTCTCGTTGCACATATTCCTTTGGCCTTCACAATGGCGATTTCCCTTTTTGATTTCAACCTTTTCCCAAGATGTGTTGCTTCCCGGACAATCTATATTTTGTGGTAAAATCCTACAGAGAAATTAAGTTAGAAAAAAAATAAATTTCAATCTAATACTGAGGAGAATCTGTCATAATTTGGGTAAAATACTTACATGTAGTTTAACTTATTAAATCCTTGAAAAGCTGTATCACTGATGTTGACAATGGGATTGAACGAGAGGTCTCTGTAATATAAACATTTATAGGATGCATTTAAAAGAGCGACCACATTGATAAAAACACCAGTACTTTCTAGTACAACTATCAGTCATCCAGTCACACTGCACTTGTATCTATGCCTAAACACTTTGTCTAACTTTGATACGTCTTGCCCAAGGTTACCTCAATATGTCAATAATTTGGTAGAGAATTTGCTCAACCACAGCCGCCCTGTGTGGTCCTTATTTGCTTCAGCTATATTTATTTTTTGTGAAGTTAAATATTTTTAGTGCTTGCCAGAAAGGGAGATAAAAGTTGTTATGCATGGCCAGAAGTAGCGATAAGAGCAGTTATTTCCTTTTGAATTAAAAATAACCTTACAATCAAAGAAAAAGCACGTGTAAGCAGGAGCTTTTGTTGTTTTGCGTGCAGACGAGAGGATTATTTGTGAAACTGTATTTACTGTTCTTACATCATGAAAGCTGTTGATGCTCCCTGAAGATCCTGTACACAAGTTAGTGAACAGTTGGAGAGATCCAACCTGACAAACAAAAAACACAAATAAAGTTCAAATAATGAAGAACTTCTTCTTTCAGCTGCACTCTTTAGGGGTCACTACCAAATTTGATCATCTGCCTCCATCTCACCCTATCCCTAGCATCCTTCTCTACCAACTCTGTGCATGTGCTCCTTCATTATATCCATGAATCGTTTCTGTGGTCTTCCTCTTTTTCTTCTGCCTGCCAGCTCCACATTCAACACCCTTTGTCCAATATATCCCACTATCCAAACCATCTCACCTTTGCCTCTCTAACTGTGTCTCGAAAAAACCCAAACTGAGCTGTACTTCTGATATTTTCATGTTTAACCTTGCCCATTCTGGTCAATCCTAATGAAAATGGAGGCACTGCCAATTCTGCCACCTCCAGCTCAGCCTCCTGTCTGTTAGTGAGATTATGAAGACGAAACCTTTCCTACAAGTTAATACACAGTCAGCATTGGAAGTCACTAGAAAGAAAAGACATTTACATTTTCTTTTTTTTAACAGTTATTCACAAAAGAGCTTAACAAATCTCAGCTTGGGTGTAAATTCTGTTTCCGACGGACCCTGAAAGCAGCAAATCCTACCCGATGATGTGTTCAGGGTCGTTTGTGGTGTCATTTCTCAAACAGCAACGTCCGTCTATCCGTCCAGCGGAAAAGAAGCAAAACTGACCGACCGCAGAGCTGTTTAGGATGATCCCGCCACACAGGTTACATACCTGTGGTTACACGTCATAAAGAAGGGGGGGGCTGTAAACAACAATCTTGCTGGCCATTTCCTTTCTGGCACATACAGCTACATCGGAACCTGTTTTATTTTTAGTAATATATATGCGCCACAGAGTTATTGAAGTAAAGACTACAGTTATTGCATTTAGAAAGCCCAGCCTTACCTGCAGCTCGGTCAGCTGATAACTTGCTTGGAAAAATAAATTAAGGATCAAAACAAGCGCCACAAATCTCATACAGCTACATAAAGCTTTCATTTTTAGCAACTGGAGTCACATGATCTGGCCGCAGCAGGGCACGTGACAGGAAGCGGGTCCAGCATTTTATGACGTTTACAGGATTTTATGGGATATTTAACTAACATTACCTGCTTCTGTACGCTCTCTGTTACACACGATCACAAACAATAGTATGAAAATGTGCAGTAAGCATTTCTTGCTATAGAAAAAAAGTTAAATACGAAATATTACAAAATACAAAATATTTTTAATATTCAAAACATTTGAAGTCGTTTTTCACGTCTTCAAATATTTTTTAAATATAACGTTTAACTGATGTATATTGTAAAACTAGTGGAAAAAAGCATGTTTGACTAATGAATTTTGACTGCGCATTCACTGTCAGTTCGGATTGGACCAAATAACGTGGGGACTTCAAGTAAAACTAATTCTAATAAAAAAAAACCTTTGTGTTATGTTTACAAGATATTGTGCCATACAGTAAAATAATTTTATGTCTTGGGGGTGAATTTGTGTTATTTTAATTGCATAAACTGCAGTACACACCCCTGTGCTGACGGTAAGATGGTTTGACCCAAAACCATTGCTTTGCCCCTTGATCGGCCAATACGTACGCTGAACGCAGAGTGGCAGGACGGTGGGGTATCCTCTGGTTTCTTGCGCGATAGTTGCCACATTTGCTCTATGTATATGCCTTGTCGCTGTGTAAACTTTTTTCAGCAAAGGTAGGACGTCGGGAAAGCAGAAAACGTTTAAGTAAAACTGTCCACTCACATATTTCGAAAGGTGTACCATACGGGCTGTGCGGCGCTCTTGGGCTTGCAAGAGCCAACTGCACCTTTTATCCAGCAACTTCATCTGGTTACGCTAATGAACTGAATTGACTGCACAGCTTGAAACTTAGTTTTGGGGTTTTTTGTTTTTTAACCAATAGGTGATTTTAAAGGTTTTTTTACAACTTGCCTAAAGTGAGTTAATAGCATATTGCAATGCTAACAGTGAAGGTGTAATTACACTTGCAACATGGCTGCTACTCGAACGGCAGAGGGAAAAGTTTAACACTGACGTGGGAGAAGTTTAACGTCAGTGAGACTTGGTATGCGAGTTGTTGTCCACATAATAAAGTCGTAAGCAGTCGTCCCGTAGTCCGGCAACAGTATCCCCCCGGACTCTCAAACCAGTGGCTTAACCGAGAGAGAGACGCCTCCTCCTCCTCCTCTTCGTCGTCCTCCTCCTCCTCCGTAGTCACCGACGTTAGTCACTGCAGTGGACTTTGTGGGGAAACTGTGGTGTCTTCCTCTCCATCGCAGACTGTGGTGGCGTTAAAGGACTTATCATCTGGGAGCTGCTTGTGTTTCGAGCTAAGATGCATTTTTCCATACCCGACACAGAGGTTCGTTCGGGAGAAAACGGTTCGACCTACGTGGTAAGCACGACATTGTGTCTTTATTTTTTTTGTTGTTGTTGTTGTACCCGCTTTAACCACAGACTGTGTTAATGCTTGTTTCAGCTGCCCACATGTCGAGCTAATGTCAGTGCGGCACGGGCTCCAGTGTTTACTGTGCACAAATTATTGGGAAGGCGGAACTGCTGGGTTATAAATCAGCTATAAACATTACTGTGTAATCATGCCATTTATGCTTTGCATAGGTGAATAAAAACTTGATTTGTTGCATTAAAATTTGAGCAAGTTAGGCAAAAATTATTTTAGCATGATTCTTTGAGGCATCAGCAGAAAAGTAATGTGGCTTTTATCGTGTTCAACACAGTTTCTGCCGTTTTACCTTCATCTGGCGGAGAAAATTAGATCTACAGTATAAACATATAGCATCATTATGCCATTTCTGAAGTTTAACACACTGTGATTTACCCTCAAAGCTTTATGCACAAACTTGCATGTGTCCCAGTCTCTTTATAGCCTCAAATCAGCCACAACAAAGTCTCTTTTGTTTTAAAGGTTTGAGCCAGCACCTAAATTCTTAGTGAGATTTGAGGTTTGCTTACCATGATATTGCCATCTCCCGTGTTATTTAGAAAAAGAAAATACAGCCAGCATTGCTTTAACTTCATCCCTTAACTAGCAGTTATATATATCAGTCTAAACTATGGTAGTCTTCAAAGCACATTGGGAGCGGCAGCATACTCTTTATTTTTATTTTCTTCTTTCTGTTTCTTATTGTGTTTAATGTTGTTTGAAACATGAATTACCATTGTGCTTCGCTGTGCTCTGAAGGTAGCCTTTGTGAAAGTTGATCAAGGACAGCAGTAATAAAGCACCATTTTCCTTGCTATTTATGAAAAACCCAGTGACTGACACTCAGGATACATTGTACTAATGTTTGCCAGATGTAGTGTTTATTTCTCAAAGTTTGCGTCAACTCAAAAGATTTCTTCCTTGTGTTGCTTGATTACTTGGACAGAGACGATAAATATGATCTATTGGTGATCGCAAGTTGCCAGAAAACTGCTTGGGTTCAAGTTGAGATGGATAATGATTTTAAAGATGTCATTATGAATTGTGCTTCCATTCCTGATCCATTTTCTTATTTGTTTCTAGCAGTAGGCCTTTGCAGGTTTATGGCATAAATACAACAGTTTCATTACTTCTGAACACAGAGTAGAAAAAAGGTTTGCATCTGACTCAGATGTGCAAGAGCTCCACTGCCACCAGTGGGACGTCATTGTTTAGCAATGTGCGACTGTCAGAAAACCTTGCCAGCATTGATGAATGGAACTGGAAAGCTCAGAGCTCTGATGGATCAGATAATTTGGAACCTGTTCTCGGTTCCCAAGTTTGCTTCTTCTCATGTGTTGATGTCGTGCAACAAATGTTAATAATTCGGGATTTTTATAGAAAACAGTGTCTATAGTATTCATTAAAAGTGTTTTTGTGTCAGGTCCCTGTGTGTGTGTGTGTATGTGTGTATGTGTGTGTGTGTGTGTGTGTGTGTGTGTGTGTGTACTTAAAAACACAAACATTGCACCATCTGATTTTAATGTAACATTAAACATCTGGCTGCTCTCAGTGTCATACACCTGTAAATGAGTATTTTCCATTTTGACTGTGTATTTGGAAGAAAGTAAAATTCTTGGAATAGGTATAATAATATTTGAATAGGCACAGAATTAGGAAATAAACATAAAAAGCTTTGCAAGAGAACAAGTGGACATGTCGAATAATTCAGAATTATTTCCCTCTTTACAATGTTCTCCAGGTGTTCTTCACTGATGTCGTTCTCTGACGTATCTCTACCTAGCCAAGCACATTTTTAGTCTGTACTCCAGTGGGAAAAGCAAAGGCCTTTAACCTCTCAGCTGGGAGTCCTGTGACTGTCACTGTGACCTTCCCATAACCAGCTGAAAGGAAGGGACTTTGCTTGATTGTAACACTGAGAGATGGGTTGTGTACCTTGGAACCAGTAAGCCGCAGAATTTGCCGCGTTTGCAAAGGGCTTTCTTAGAGTTAAAAAGGCCTCTTTTTTTATGGCAGGGTTTCTGGGTTCTTGTTTTTTTCCGCTATTACACTTGTGCCTTTATCTCAACCTAATTTTTTTGAGTGCTTGTGGATATGAGAACAAGAGACTTTGGTGTTACAAGTGATGGTAACTCATTTACTCAGGATGAGGAACAGGTTTAGACTTGGCTCTAAACTAGTTCATTTGTGTCTGTATTACTTTGGTTTTTGTTTTGTTTTTTCAAACCATGAAAGCTGTGCTCAACAGTGTAGCTGTGTCAGTTGGCTCCATGTACTGGGCCAGATGTATAAACTTAGAAACACAGAGAGGTTCCTTAAAATGTGCTAACAGTAGCAGGTATCTTGGAAATCCTCTCACAGATACTGGTTGACAAGATTAGATCACACATGGTTTTAGGGGTTAAAGTGGACAGTGATGAAAAAAAGTATAAACATTGACAGGTTTATTTCTAATAGAGGGCGTCTCAGATTAAATCTGGTCTTTCTCAGGTCTGAACATTCAGTGTTTTGATCTGATTACAGCAATGGGATCAGACACAAATTTTAGATTAGCTGCTGGATTATGAAATCAAAAGCTTTTAAACATGATGAGGAACTGGGATCAAAATGTAACACTATTTAATACATTTATAAGAGTTTGGGGTGCAGAAACAAAGATGAGTGTGGGAATATGTAAGAAAACACATACAGCCTCTTGAACTGTCCCCAAGTTGAACTGCTTGTAGCCACCCAAAAGAAAAACTACGGTAATTCTTTTTTTTTTTTTTGCATTTTTAGCCAAAAACATTCTGCATACTCATTCTTCCTTCCTGTCAGGATCCTGCCTACACAGACATATTTTTTTTTTGTCCAAGCCTTCCTCTTTTGCAAGAACAAGTTTTGGCGCTATACTCTTGTTTTTCCCTTTGATTGTTTGTGCAGTTCAGCAAGAGCATGTACATGTGCAGTCAGAAGACTGTAAAATTCCTTTCGTTTGGAAAGATGACCTGCCATGTTGACTGCAAGAATTAATTCAGACAGAAGGGGGAGAGGATTAAAGCACTACAGTAGTTTATGTCTTGATATCCAAATATGAAGTCTTCTCAGTGAGCTTGTTGTTCCCTTATCACTGCGCACAGTCTGCTGGAAGCTGATTGGGGTTTTTTTGGGGGGGGGTTAGCATATGAAGGAGGAAATAAAAATTCTCAAAATATAAATAGTGTGTAAATAACACAATATTAATAGGATTATTCCATGTAGGTTGTTCTGTAATAGATGCATTACATTTTTATGTATATTTGGTTCTCTATCGTATTCATTGACATGAAAAATTTCTTCCTTGCTTTCTGTGGCTGGCTCTCAACATGAAGGCAAGCAGATTTTTGGTCTGCTAGCTCCAAGTGGTTGTTTTGTGGAGGAGTTTTCAGTGACAGCTCCTGTCAAAACAAGCAAAGTGTCTCCAGAGAAGGAGTTAAAGATTCCCCATGAAATACTTTCTCTCTATATTAAATGTCTGGATGAGGCAAGCGAAGCGGTTTGGATTGAAAACTGTGCAGCAGGTTCTGTTTTCCTCTTTGGAAGCTGCTGGAATATGATTGAATCCAGTTCACACTTCATTTGTTTGGTCTAAGAAAACAAAAGCCGAGGAAGCACACTGCAGTGGGATGATCAGATGAAATCAGTAGTGAAACTTGATGCTAAAGGTACAGGATGGTAAATGCTGGTTCTTCCAACGTCTTTCAGCAGTTGTGGTTTTATTTCCTCCATGCAAACACAATGCCTCTGAAGTCACCCAAATCACTGTTGGGTGTGCATTTAAAGAAACAAATTCAGCACTCTCTTTATGCTTTTTTTTACATAGTCTTTGTCCTTATGTCTGTCCCCACAGGCCTACAACATCCATGTCAATGGTGTGCTGCACTGTCGGGTACGCTATAGCCAACTTCTTGGCCTCCATGAACAGGTAAGGTTTCAGCCATGTTAATATACCAACCGCACTGTCAGAGTGCTTCAAAGCACGTTTTTATGTGTGGTGCTCTGACTGTTGTGTAAATGCCATCACATCCACCCATGGTGACCTTTTACTCGTATTTGTGTCATACGGTTCATACGCCAGCCTCCCGTCACTTCAAATCATGACTACGATGCCTTGAAGTCTTTGGCTTATGCTTTTCCAAGAGTTCCAGCTATTGGCTGTAAATAGACAGTATTATGGGGGAGGTGGGTGGGGGTGTGTGACATGGAAAGAATGTTCTTGGCCTTTCTTACACTTTACCTGCTGGGAAAAGGAATTTAATCTGAAAAAGAAATGTGGTGGGAAAGTGTTGAGTTGTCTGTTCTTGAGAGTTGTTTGGTCCCTGCCTCAGCTAAGCTTTACACACAGCCAGACTGATATTTCAGAGCTGTTAATAGGCAATTAGTGTATTCAGCATTTGCTTGTTTAGGAGCAATTGCTGTGTTTATAAATGAACTACTCTTTAAAGTGTTTCACATGTATTTTTCTTTCTTGTAAAGAGATGTTTTTAAGTGCTTTGTGCACTAAAATGTATACAACAGTATAAAACACGGCCCTAAATGAGTGTCCAGTGCCCTGTTTGCTTATACACATTAAAAACTAAGAGAGCTAGGGCCAAACTTTACAATCTCCATCCTCAACTCCGTGTTACCATCCCGACAGTTGCTGTTGCCTGGCAACAGGGAGTGGGAAAGACACACTCAAATCTTTAAGCATCAACCCCAAAGGGCTTCCTGTGGCGTACTCATGACCCCAAAACACTCCACACTTGATTGTGGTGCACACACTCGTCTCAGTTATTGCTCAGAAAATTAGTTTTTTTTAAGTGCTTCTCATGTGTTCTCTCCTGTAAGGATTTGCAACACGTCAGAAGCTGTGCTAGATTCAAATCCTGTTTAAAGCAAACATTAAAAAATCACGACAAGCTCTGCCAAAAATGCTCCGCATGAGCTCACATGTATTTCAGATGTGACGGACTTTTATGAATCTGCAACCTGTGCTCGGTGTGTGTGGCTGTGAAAGCTTATTTGTATGTGTAACCAGTTGCTGCCTCTGGCATACTGAAAATACCACAGGGAAATATGCAGAGGTGAAAATCGCCTCTTTTCCTCTAGCACTCGCTGTGGTCTGCCTTCATCATAGCATACCTGCAGCAATATGCAGGTTAAAAATTAAACCACATAAAAGTGCTTGATTTTTAGATCAGACACCAAATGCTGTAAGACTTCTATGGTTCAAGCTACCAGTGCTCAGATGATAGAAAATGGAAAGAAATGAGTCAAGAAGCTGGAAGACAAAGTAAACTTGGAATGACTAGACATTCAGGGTTCCAGATGTGTCCGTGTGTGTCTGTGTCTGTGTCTGTGTGTGTTATGCACGGAAACTCCAGCAGCTAGCCGTTGAAGCAGTGCTTAAAATAAACCTGTGATTCATCTCAAACAACCTCAATGTACCTCTTAGAAAAATTAATCCACAGCTCTTTAATTCAGAAGACTGCTGTTCTGTAGCAAAGTTATCATTTTTAATAGTTCAAACATAAATCTCTTTTCTGTAATTATGGCTTTGTTAAAATAAGAATGTAGCTAGCAGACTGCTTGAACAAACTCTGTTTTCTGTTAAAACCAGAGAAATACTGGTTTTGCGAGGGTTTGTTTTTTCCAAGACTGCCGACTCTTTGTTCCCTCCGAGCTTCACAACTTGTGGTTTGCATCAACAGATAAAGAAAGAATATGGAAGCAATGTGGTGCCTGCCTTCCCCCCAAAGAAGATCTTCACACTGACCCCTGCTGAGGTCGAACAGAGAAGAGAACAGCTGGAGAAATACATGCAAGCTAGTAAGTTATTCATGCAGGATGGACTTTTCACAGATGGCTCGTATTGCATTTCACTTCATTCAGATGTAGAGTGGTTGTTTAAACCAGTGTTTAAATTAGATAGTGTTTTTTAAGTTGCACACATTCCCCTCTTTAGTAGTCTGTGTATAATAAGTCTTTGTTTTTAAAACAGAATATTTGCAGGACAAACATGGTTTCCTTGACAGCTTTCCCCACAGCAATCACAAGAACAAGTTTGCTTGGTGCCTGCAGGGAGTCCAAACATACACTGTTCTCTTCATGCCACATAAGTGTGAAAGAACTGTTGATCTGGGCATAGAGTGAGCAGGGACACTGATACAAAGCCTCAGTTGGGAGTGAAATGCTGACACGCCTTATGAGTAAAAATATCGAGATGCAGAATCTCGAATCTGAAAGTGTCAGTAATTTAAATAATTTATTTATGGATTTGAATTTTTTAGTGAAGAGGGGTTTTTTTGTTGTTGTTTTTGTTTGTTTGTTTGGTTGGTTGGTTGGTTTTTTGGAGGAACTATACCCGGCTTTTGTACCATGAAGAATAATTAAAATCTTTGGCATGGTTAAACCAAGTGGAACATGTATACCTCCTGACAGTTTTAAAAGCTTATTTAGCATCAGGTCAGTAAACCCATTCAGAGTATTTCAGTTCGAGAGGTTTTCGGCATATTACACGTTGTGTAAACAGGTCAAAGGTGAACTATCCAAGTACACATAAATAAGTGCAACTGGCAGCAACATGGAGGGTTGGTTTTAATCCTTTCAAGCACTGGAAGTTACAGCAGAAAAAGGAATCATTGTTTGAGTGCATATTTGCTCATAGTCTGGGAGCATACGCATTCAGGGTGTACTTGGCTACAAGTTCACTAGGTTACATCATGGCTTTTTACATAGTTATGGAAAATAAACTGACGTAAACACAATATGCACTGATGCAGATGGTTCCAAAATTTCCCTTTTTGTCAAGTAGAGTTTGTAAAGTTAGTATACAGGATGACACACACATGCTCACACTTAGTCATATTGTATGTAATGTTAAATGCTCTGGTTTGCCACTGAAAACTGCCTCAGGAATAAATAAGAAGCCAAAGCAAAAGAGAGTTGTTCATCCGGCCTTTTATTTACTAAGTATGGTGTGTTGGAGCTGGTTAGTGGCAGTTAAGATCATTGATACTTTGCCAGAGGTCAGCCCTTCCTTCATAAAGTTTTTGTGCGCTAAGCTAAATTGCCTTTACAAATAACTTGGAAGGTATGACCTATATCACAATAGCAAGCTCAAAAAGCAGAAAACTAAGAAATGGGAAGTGGCTCTACCTAAAAACATTGATGTTTATGAGTAACCCCCAAAATTGCATACCAACACCAGTTAGGCATTCATGTAGTTGTGTTACTTTGACTTATTGCTTTCCTGTCCTTTGTTTTGTTTTGTTTTTTTCAGTCCGTCAGGATCCCTTGCTTGGAGCCAGCGAGTCGTTCAACAGTTTCTTAAGGAAGGCACAACAGGTTGGTGGTTATTTTATATCTAACCTGCGTCAAGCTGTTGTCGGTCAATAGGTCTGAAAGGAGCAATGCACCTTATACTAAAATGCTGAGGCAGTGATTTTTGCTTCACCAGCAATTACTTTGACATTGCGGTGAAATGAGGTAGTGCTGTTCTTGCTGTTTGTCTATCACAGCAGCACACATACGCTTTCTTGGATTGTGTCATCTGTACTTGTAAGCTTCTGGTTCGATGTGTCAGATCAAGACTGGCCTGCATGCTGAAACGTGAAAAATGATAACATGAATCATGCAACAAGTCTTTTGTTAAACCCAGCAACATAGTTACTGTGTGTCTGTGTGTGTGTGTCTGTGTGTGTGTGTGTGTCTGTGTGAGAGACATCCAGCTCAAAACAAGCTTTTTCCATACCAAAAAATCTAAGCAGGTTTTCAGTTTAAGCTGATTCTAAGTCATTTCAAATGGATGGTGTATTCATAACTTATTCATAGCAGGTTGCATCATTTAGTCTGTGACTTGCATTACCTGAGGCTGTAAATTCATTCAGATTCATCCATCTGCAGCCACATCACACCCATTCTCTTTTTTTTTTTTCTTCCGCCCTCTTCTCCTCTCAGATTAGCACATTAGAGTCAGTGTTTATGTCACTTCTCTCACGTACTGTGAGGAAAGCAGGTCTGGAATAGGAGATGACTTGCCTCCCAGTGTTGGCTTTTCATCTGTGCCTTCAGTGCTCTCAGAGACCCCCTGCTGTGGAAACAGGGAAGATGATAGATGATTTAGCCAGGGCGACGAGAGACCGCCTAGGGAGAGAAGAAGCCGGAGTCATCCAGTTCAAGATTGCACCCTTAATATAAACGATGAGATTATTATTTATTGTCTTGTCATATGTTTTTCTTTTCTTTTTTTAATGCACACTTGGTTTATGTAGTGTTAGAGGCCTTTTCTTACCTAATGATATTCCTTTTACCTTTTTAAGTAAGCATTTTTGTTGTATGGTGCTTTTTTTTATTGTTTTGTAGTCAAATTGTGGCTCAATGAATTTGCCTTTTTTTGCAAGTTTGTTATCCAGAACAAAAGACTGTATGTAGCACTATACCCAAGAAACATTTCCCTGCTTTTGAATATCTTTATGGAGTTTTTCCTTTTGACTGTCGCTTAGACAAAACAAGGCAACACTTTAGTAAAGTTGTGGTAAATATTTTCACATTTTCCAAACAGTATGTAGATAACAATCAATTACAAAGAAAATGAGTGTGATCAGTATTGTCCAGTCCCCCAAAAAGTTAGTGAATAATTATAGGTGATTTTAATAATTAAAAATATTTAATTACTACTTATTGCGGACTGTTCATTGCACACTTCCTATTCTTATATGCTTCACTAAATAATTCCCATATGTGAGCCATTGCCTTTGTTCCTTCTCCATTTGAATTAAACCTTAGCATACTTTGAACGTCTTTTAAGCTTTTATGTCAAAAGTGACAGTAAAGATAAAAGTGATCAGACTGAATGGATTAAAACTACAGCCATTTAGTTTGAAGTGCATTATAAATTGGTGTTTGAGAAAATGTTACAGTGGAGGGTTGTCCATTGTCACGGAAAGGGTTGGGGGGGGTTTCCCCTCTAACCAGACAGTTTTTCCATCTGTGTGGCTTGGTGTGATTTTTGTTGTTGACTGATAGGAATGAAAACATGTAGCTCACCCAGAAAGTTGAATTCAATCCTTTTGTTTCCTGTTGTTTCCACAGGAGACCCAGCAGATCCCCACAGAAGAGGTTGCAATAGAAATCTGCCTCTGTAATGGCCAGAAGGTCACAGTCAACATTCTCACATCATATAAGACGGAAGATGTGCTTGATGTAAGTGCTGGACTTTTAAAGCGAGAGTAAACATGTTTTTACTGTCTCACACAGTACGGTGCTTTTTAAGTGCCATGTTTGTTGTAGTCTTGCTTAGACAGAAAAATATTTACATGAAAAAACTATAAGTGAATACTGCTGTCAGCTACATATCTTGATATAGTTAAAAGAAACTAAAGTCTTAAACTTTTATCTGTTTGGTTTCAACTTTTGCATTAGTTCTGTGTGTTTGGCTGGAGAGCACATGGACAAAATTCAGCCCCGAGGGCTGGAATTGGATGAACTAGATGGGTCTGCGCTGCTATTTGACTCAATTCCAATGCAGTGTGTTTGATCAGTGATCCATGCAGTAGCATATATACCAGGACACTACCAGAATGTAGCGTATTTTAAATATTTATGTAGGCATCTAGGCAAGTTATAAATATTTTCATTGTAACCTGTGGCCATGTTTCAGTTCAGTTATTTAAAGTGTGGCCCATTGCTTATTTCATTTAAATCTGTATGGCCATCTCTGACCTAGAGGCATTTGAGCTCTTCATAACAGATCTGACAGACACCAGGGATTCGCCTCAGGCAAGCAATATTGCTTTACAATCTCCTGTGAGCTCTGAGGCACTACATACCATAAGTAAAATTAAGCCATGTTTATTTGTATAGAACCTCTTCAGTACAGCAATATTTCACGAAGCACTTTATGAAGTCTGGCCTACTTCAATCAAAACTAAGGAAAACTCAGTACAAGACCAAGACAGATGGAAAGAAAACAAATCTAAGCACACTCTAAAGCAGGGGTCCCCAATCCCAGTCCACGAGGGCTGGTGTCCCTGCAGGTTTTAGATGTGTCCTTGATCCATCACAGCTGATTTAAATGGATAAATTACCTTCTCCAGAGGCCTGGTAATGAACTAATCATGTGATTCAGGTGTGTTGACCCAGGGTGAGATCTAAAACCTGCAGGGACACCGGCCCTCGTGGACTGGGATTCGGGACCCCTGCTGTAAAGACACTTGATGGCATGATGAAAATACCCAACAGGCCTACTTAAGCTTTCAGGCCATAATCCCAAAAGAGCAATTACAATGTGCCAGTGAAACAAATATACAGTATTATTATCAAATAGCTTTATTATATTTGACTTGTTTTGTCGTTGTTGTTGTTGTTGTTGTTGTTTTATTTTTATTTTTTAATAATCTGTGCAAGACGTGGTGATGTTCAAACCATTCAGTATATGCACTTCACCTCTGCTCTTTATTCACCATAAACACACACTAAAGTACACACTCTAACTCATGCCAGTAAACATGGTGATGCCTCAGTGGCGTGCACTTTGTCGATCTTGGCTGTAAATCAAACTTGTTCGAGTACTCTTATGAAAGTTTAACCACAGTTAAACTCTGATCAGAACAGCAGCTGTCAGACCACACAGTTGGTGTATATTTTAGTCAGGGTTTCTGCCTCAATGTAGTATTGCTTAATTATTTTACTAACTAAAATGCTAGATTTTGTTTGTTTGTTTGTTTGTTTTGTCTCAGCAGTTCAAAAACTCTACCAGTGGTTTGCTTTGGGTTTGTTTACCGTTAAATTATGAGAATTACAACTTCAAATCCAGAAATGTGTAAAATGTAAATAAAAAAATCTCATAAACCCACATTTTATTCACACAAGAGCACAGAAAACAAATCGGATTTTTAAACTGGGGCATATTGTTTCATTTGAATTACCCATCTGCTAAGAACCACATCTACAAATTGCAGAACAATGTTAGAATAATGTTCCTTAATGTAACTTTGTGAAGACTTTGAATATCTCATCATCTGCAGTATATAATATCAAAAGACTTGAAGAATCTGGAGAAATTTCTTTGCTGTCTTTGGGCCAAAGTTCAATTAAAATAGACTGAATCCAAGTGGGAAACTGTTCTGTGGTCAGATGAAGAAAAAAAAAAAAAAAGTAAAGTTCTTTTTTTGGAAAACACAGATGTTCTGGGTTAAAGATGAGACACCCTCTGGCTTGTTATCAAGGGTTAGTTGAAAAGCATTCATCTTTGATGGCGTGGAGGTGAATCAGTGCCTTTAGACTTGGCAGCTCTCAAATTGGGAAAAGCACCATTAATGCTGAAAGGTATAAACAGGTTATAGAACAACATATGCTCCCATCCAGATGATGTCCTTTTCAAGGAAGCTCTTGTATTTCAGTAAATATGTCAGCAATACTAAACTGCTTTGTGGAGTTCAGCAAAAATTCCATCACACCTGATGCCAAAAACATTAAAGGTCAAACTGTGGAATGTGAGCAATTTTATCTATTTTATAGATCTTTTATTGACTCAGTTTAATCTTATTTTCTTGGTGTCATGATACGGTAACCTGTCTTTGAAGAACAGGAACAAACTGATGCAAAGTTTAGTTTAACCTATTTATATCAAACAGTTGCAGAATATGACCATTAAGCAATCAGCCAAACAATGACTCCCACCCCTTAGTAATTTCAGGTTTGCAGTCTCAAAACATTACAGAAATGGCTTTGTCCCAGCTGCTATTAATCATCCGAATAAGCTATAGCAAATTGTCAACATAAGTATACTATTTATTTATTTTTAATGGAAATCAATTTTTTTTCCTTTGTGTTTAGCTCTTTGGTTTTTTAGTGTAGTATTTTTAATCTGCTCATGTTTTTTTAACCTTCTGAAAAATAAAGCTCTGATGAAACGATTGATTGAATGTCGCTGAAATTAAATGTTATTGTTTCTGCAGGCTGTTGCAACAAAGCTTGACCTCCCAGATGACCTTGTTGGTTACTTCAGTCTTTTCCTGGTTCGTGAAGGTGTGGATGGAAGTTTATCGTGTAAGTTCAAAATCATAAAAACAGAGCCATAAAAGCAACTTGAACTTGTGCAGCATCCTCCCGTTTCTGTTATTGCTGGAAAGTTTTCTTTTGCGTGCTACATAAGGTGCAGAAATGTTCCCTGATAAGAATTGTAAAGTAAAGTAAATTGTAGCAAAAATCCATTTGAGCTGAAAGTGTAGTTTGCCAGCAAATGTTTTAAGGATTATCTTTCCAGCTAACAAGATCCATAAAAACGATCCATCATTTATTACTGCTGATTATTTATGTTCTAGCTGGAATTCATTTCTCAGTAACCAAAAGGGGCGATTCTCAGAAGACACAAATCACACAGAAATAAATGAAAGTAGGATTTTGGTTTAAACACTTAAACTTTCATTAAGAATTGCTAGAGAGTAGATTCCTGTGGAACCGCAGGGAATTTTATTCTGGCAACAAGAATACGGCTGAGTGTGTTTGTCTCTCTGTTCTGAGAAATACTTCAGTTTAGTTGAGGGGGGAAAAAAATGGTGTGTATCGCCTCTAGAGAGTTTATCTTGAATCCAAATTCTGCTGTATTTCTAAGTCTCTAACAAGAATGCATAATTAATTTTTTGGGGGGGTGTTCTGACTCCCAACGAGAGTCAGCTGTTTGTTGGCTGGTGCATGCAAAACATTTTGCAGTGCTGGAGTGGTGTGAGTGAGCACAGCATCCTCTATGCAGTGTTCTCGGCTGAAATGCATGTTGTGGTTTACCAACAGTTCCAGAGTGGTACCACATTTACAGGCGTCTGATTAGTAAAGTTATTGTTTTTCCAGACTGCAAGAGGAGTGTTGACTTCCAGCACATTATAAATGAGTTTTTTTTTAAAACAGTACGCTGTAAATGGAAATACACAATGATACTGTTTCAAGTCAGGGCAAAATAATTTTTTTTGCCCAGCTACATTTTGTGAAGACTCTGTAGCAGTTAACATGTGGTTTGTCCATTGTCTGTTTGTTGTCAATGTTACTTACAGGACCCCCTCAAAAGACCAAATGGCCACATCTCATGTGGCTCATTTTCACTTGATGCACATCATTGCATAGTATTAGCATTTACATTCATGTATACCCCAGTGACAGAGGAAGAGAGCCTTTTTAGGTCAAACATCTCCACAGTCTGAGATTCGTGTTGTTCATCCTGCCATTTAAATCTGAGGCTGAGTGATATGAAAAAGAAGAGGCATGTGCTAAATATGGCTAACTACGCAGCAGGTCATTGATCAAGCAAAACTGATGGTGGGATGATTGACATAACAGGATAATGAGAAAAATTCAGGCAGTAATTTTCACTGAGGTCAGTGAGTTGTTCAGGATATAATGTAAAATATGTAAGGACATGTTGAGAAGAGCCAGGATGTGGTTTGAATTAGTGCTGCTCTCATTTGCTTTTTGTGGCATTTTTAGCTTTCCAGAGATGATTTATTTTGCTTAAAAATGTCCCATTACATGTTAAGCATTGAGTTTGTTTCTCTTTATGCCAGATGAGATTTTCAACATCAAAGTAACCACTTTGTGTTTCTGTTTTCAGTACACAGCCCCTCTGCCCATAAAAAAGACAGAATACACTTTTATAAACCTAATGATAAACTAAAGGGCTCTTTAGTCATCTGATTTGTGTGTATTTCTGTGTATTTCTGTGTGTGCACTGAGCACATTTATTGATGGGTGAAAACAAAGTAGCAGCAGCAACGACCTTCAGTCTGCTTCACTCTCCTTAGGGAACTGACTGCAATAAAACAGCTGCAGATTCTAGGTCCATGTACACAAGAGCCCTTTTAAAAAAGCATTGTCACACACACACACACACACATTTTACCACAAGTTTTATCCTGCTGGGGCCTGCACAGATGGTGTCTTCCCAGTTGTAGACATTGTTATCCATGTCTTTGGGACCTGAGCTACATTTATGACAAATTCCGCTTTTTTTCCTCTTTCAGTTGTGCGGAAGTTGCAAGAATTTGAGCTGCCCTATGTATCCATTACCAGCTCGCGGAGCTCAGAATTTCACATAGTCTTACGGAAAAGGTATGTACCTCCTCTTGTTCACATTATGAGTATGAATCTGGTCACGTCTTTTTTCTTTATCTGTGGTAAAGGTCTTGGTGTAGACATGTCAAAAGAGAAGGTTAAAGATGGGCTGCTAAAAAAGTTACCTTTTTTGTTGTCAGGGAGAATGATGATCATGACCTGACAGTAAGTGGGTTTGGGCCAGAAAATGTAATGAAATGACAATGAATTCTACATCTACTTAAATTTCACCACTTTGCAGTTTGTCTTTGCAGTAGGCATTCCTTACAGCTACAGCGTCTACAACAATCAGTTGCACTGATCCAACAAGTTAATCTTTCAACCAGAACTTAACCAACACATTAAAGGACGAAACAACTGCAAACAAATTTATATTATATTTTATCTTGCTATAGATTTCATTTCATTCTTTTACCCTTGGTGCAGAATGCCTGTTGCAATTTCTAACATCTTCATTACCAATTAACTGGATAACCAGAGCTCTGATGAATCATTTACTCTGAGGTTTAAACCTGTTCTCAGGGTTCATCGATCACCAGCTTTCACTTTTTTATTTACACAAAACTTAGCCTGAAAATAAACAGATAGATTCAAACATTTTATATAATTGAACTTCTCACCTCACGAAAGTCGCATTTCCAACAGACTGTTGTGCTGCATCAGTGTTTTGTTTTGTTTTTTTCGGGTTTATAATTTATTTGACTGGGTCAGGGTTCAATAATCATCAGATGAAACTAAATGTCAGCACAAGAAATGCATCAACAGTGTTTTTTGCTGCAGACATCTGTATTACGTTTCAATTCATAGAAAAACCCACTGAATCTGAGCTGTTGGTGTGAAGAACAGTGCACCAGGAATGTCATGTGCCACAAAAACGGGGAAAAAAGTGATAGAATTCATCTTACTGTTGTTATATTTGAGTGAAACAGCTAAATAAACTAGAAGAGACTAACTGCTCATTCAGTTTCAAGCCTACAGTCCAGTCCGCGGATTTGTCCTCTTTTTCTCAAGATAACTTTTATCTGCTTCCTCCTTTTTCTCTTCCTTCATTATTCTGCCTCCTGTGGACTCTGGAGGTACACAGGATGTTTACTTTCTTTCTGCCTTAAGGAAAGTCTCAGTCCTGCTGACCTAGTTTCGCTGTGGAGTGTAGAAGAGTGAGGGAAAGAATAAACGTAGAACTAACAAGTGGCGGTGGAGAAAAAACAGACCCCCAGTGTATGAGATCCAGACGAACAGGGAGAATGTAGGGAGGAAAACCACTGCAAACCTAAAATGTATGATGCAGTTCTCTATTGCCAAGCTTTATTCAAAGCATCCACAAAATGAAAACAGGATTATGAAAAACAGTCAAGGTTAGTGAGCGGTACAATATAATTTATATACTAGTAAGATTGTATAGTATTTTCAGTCTTTGTATGCAGTAAAGAAGATCCAGGAGGTGGTTTGAACCAGTCCAACAAGAAAAACTATTTCTCTCAACAGGGTCTTTTAGTGCACTTTCCATTACATCTGAAGAGACAAAATAAAAGGACTCTGAACCAAACACAGTGCTTCTGATTCCACCACCGATACTCTCTTGCTCCCTTTCACCGCCCTGCATTTTACTGGTCGTTTTTGAGTTGCGGATGTGGCCAAGTAGCTTAACATCTCCTCAAACAACTGCTCTATTCAGCTGCTCCTAATAGCACCCCAGCCAAGCGCCTACATGTTAAATTTCACACCTTGCGCTAAACTGTTGGGAAACATGAGCACAAGGAGGATTTTATTTAAGAACAAACGTAAATACAAAATGTAACTGGGGCAGGAAAAATGCCTCAGTTGTGGTGTAAAGAAAGTGTTTGCTTAAGACATTTCACAACCAGCAGTGAGGAAGTGATACATCTAAATTTTATACTGTTGTGCTGGGTGTTCAGTCAGATAGAATTTCTTGAATTTCTTTTTCAACATCATGTTCTGATCCTCAAGCTGGCCTCGGGCTCCCACACATCTCTTTGCACAAACGTACAAGCAGTACTTCTAATATTGCTACAGTGCTGTGTGGAAATTATACCATTTCACTCACATCCTTTCAAACTCAGCTGCAAATAATTCTTGAGATGAATGTTTGCATGCCTTACTCACTGACTGAGCTGAGAAGTTTTTCCATAAGTCACTCATTTCATGGATGGAGTTTGACTGTACACCGGACAGTTTTTGAGAGACGTCTCCATTGCCTTGTATTAATAAATACATAGTCCATAGAAATAGGTTTGTTAATGGGTTAATGCATTATATTGCATTTCATTGCTTGCTCCATGGTACAAAGTCCATGTGATGTGAATAGGGCTTACAGTAGACAGTGAATTGATGGCTAGCAGTCTTTTGTTCTCTGTCCTGCCCCTTGCACGTTTAGTTTCTGGTATCAATCTGATCTGAAACAAATAGTAGCATTATCAGTAGTAAGAATGCAGCTTTCTGCTGCATGTACATGCATGTGAGAAAAGACCACCTATTTAAAAGCAGACATTTTGGCAGTTGACTGGTCTGGAGCATTCAGGTGTGTTAACACATGCCCTAATCTTCCCAGGAGTGTACATCCCAGCAAAATTCACCCTGAGGTCAGATTGTTCATGGTCAGAAAAACTGCAAAAAAAAACCCCCCAAAACCAAGAGCTACATCTCAAACTCTCTACACCAAAGTATTCTAGAGTGTGGGGCCGTCTGTCTAACAGCTAAAGCTTGGCTAAAATTGGTGAATGCAACAAGACAAAAATCCCAAGCACAGCAGTAAATCTACAACAAAATCAAGATGTTGCAATGGCCCAGTCAAAGTCCAGAACTCGAGTTTATTGGATTGCTGTTGCAGGAGCTTAATAGCGGTGAATAAACTATTGAACTGAAGCAGCGTTGTTAGGAAGAGTAGGCCAAAATTCCTTCACAATGATGCCAGAGTCATACAGAAAATGATTACTTCAGGTTATTGCTGCCAGAGCTTTTCACATGACTGCCGTACCCCCCTTAGCTCTCTTCAAATCACTCAAAGTTGACAATTTGTACTGGCTGTGTTAATTCTGCTTTATTTGACACTGTCTTATATTTTTTTGTATCTTCAGCTACTGGGACATGGCATATGATAGTGATGTAATGGAAAACCGAGTTGGCCTGAATTTGCTTTACGCTCAGGTAAGAGGCTTCATCACTTAGATAAACCAGACACTGTTTTAAATTAAACTCCCGCTGAGATGTGCACCCAAGCAGAAAATTTAAATTAGACTTGATTGTATTTGTTTCCAGATTGCATCTGTTGTCTTTTATTGAGCTTGCTTGGTGCCAGCCTCTCACCAACAAAACTGAATCAGCAGCTGCTTCATCTTTTGGTTGCCAAATGCTTTTGTGCATCCCCTGGGTACATCCATTATCGAAATATTGGTGTCAGCTTGTTTTGACATTGCAGCACCTTGAATCCTCTCTGCGTCCCTCTTTCAGAAGAGATGTCCTTCCTATTATAGTAAATTCCCTCTGCTGTAATAACGAATGTCTGGTTTTATTAAGCATTTTCGGGGCAGCAAGTTTGATCAGAATCTGTAACCTCTGAGTGTTGCCTCTGCAAAGCAGAATAGTGTCAATGTGCGTATTTTGTTGAGCTGTACTGTTAACATGGCGTTTTTAGTGTCTTTTCTCCTAGCAAAGGAAACTCATTGACTTGAATTATTGTATTTACCTGTGTAGAAAAATAAACTTTCTGTTTGTTGCTTCACCAGACAGTATCTGACATTGAGCGAGGCTGGATACTCGTCAACAAAGACCAGCACAGGCAGCTCAAATCGTTGCAGGAGAAAGGCTCCAAGAAAGAAGTAAGCAAGGGCGCCTCTTTTTGGTGTTTCTGCCATTCGAATTTTCTTTGCCAGTTGTCACTTAAATCCAGCTGATGCTCAGAAATGTCCTTGTGCTAGGACAAATCTGTAGACCACAGAGAATACGCCCTCTAGTGAATTCCATGTTATGCAATTAACCTCGTTTGCCCCATAATATGAATTTTTAAACACATCCCAGGAGAGAATTTCAGAATTTTCTATCAGGGATTAGGTAAGCCTAAAAAAATGACGTCTAAAAATTGTTTTTCTTTTTCTTTTTTTCCTCAGTTCATCCATCTAGGCCAGACTCTCAAATATTATGGCTATATTAAGTTTGACCCTTGTGTCACTGACTTCCCCGAGAAGGGCTGCCAAGTCATCGTCAGCGCCGGAAACAATGAGCTCAACTTCCATGTCAAGCTGCCTAATGAACAGATGAAAGAAGGGAGCTTCAAAGTTACTCGCATGAGGTGCTGGCGAATCACATCTTCTGTAAGTGGAAGCGTGAATGCATGAGAATTTAAGTGTACCTTTATTTTATCAAGATGAAGGCCATCCTGTTTCTAAAGTGACCTATTGGCATTGGCATTGCACCAGAAACAAACCTAGTTTTTTAGCATTAACAGCTAGCTAAAAATGCTTACCTCCACACCATCCATTGCCATCAGTCCAATTACCCAAACACACAGCCCACACAAGAATAGGGTTGAATTGATCTTTTGTATTGATTAACACCTAAAACGGTATTGAACTGCAAATTGTCTGTTGGGAAAAGCAGATTCATGCACTGAGGAGAAGCACCTCCACACCTCTGTAAACAGTTACATGTGTAGAAAAAATGTAAATGTCAAGTTTTATTCCTCGTGCTTTTCTTTAATACGCTGAATTCAAAGTAAAACACCAGAGACTACATGCACGCTTCAGTTTTAATCTCAGTAGGGTTTTTTGCATAATTTCAAGACAGTTTTTGCTTTTAGTCTTTTTACCCTCAGACATGATGCAGTCTCTTCAGGCAGTCACAGCAGCCACCTTAAGTTTGAACTTATTGGTGTCTCAGCCTGGTCTTCTGCTTGTTTTTCATGCTTTTGAATTAATGCTGTCACTTCCTTCATGAAGTAATAAACTAATATCAGTGTGTCATGTCCACTGGCTGCTATGGTATTAAGGTGGAGTACTTCTGGTCATGAGCTGTTCCTCCTCCATGCTTCCTCTTTCAGTCAGTGAATGAAACTATTTTTATCATTAGTCTGTAGAACTGTTAAAGCATACTACTTGTACAGTTTCTTCTTTACCTTTTATATTAACAGAAAACTCAAAATCAGTCTAAATGTCAACTCTGCATCATCTGAGCCATCTGTGAGTTCTTTGTAGATGATGTGACGGTGAAATCATTTACTAGCTGAGTGTTTTTGCTTCTTGGCTATTTTGTCTTTTAAAGTGCTGTATCTCACACACAGTTCTTTGTACTTGGAAATGTAATGCATTTTATCCATTATCTTATTCTGAAGTGTGCTGAAGTGCAGAGGAACCTCAAAAAAGCTATCAGACAGTACTAACAGCTCCAGTAACACTGAATTAAACACATTGAAAGTGGGTTTTTGGTGGTGAGTCTAATGAAAGCGTAATGGTGCTACATCACACACCAAAGATTTATGAGTTAATCCATGAAGGTTCTGTTTCAACTGTGACCTTAAATCAATTGATCAGCATGAGATGGTGCCAGAGTCCCTCGAGCACATGACTGTAATTGATTGATCAGGCTAACATATTGCTGGTCCAATGGCCAGCATTTAATGAGTGTTATCTGTTGCGTTGATGGTGGGGGGAAAAAAGGAACAAAAACCATCTCTTGTTGTTATTTCCTCAAATGTTAGAGACAGAAGACGGAGTCACTCTCAAATGGGCTTCGGTCTCTGCGAAAAAACAAAAACAACCCCCCCCCAAAAAAAAAACAGGAAGATAGCCTGTGCAGTTAAAGAAATCAAAACAAAACAATGACAGAACTCATTATCATCATAGCTCGTTATACAGCCCTGATCATACCATCAGGACTGGTTTGGGGATAAAGCTAGTTTGAGAGAAGTGCACATATAGGTTGGTCCTATTAAGTTCCAGATCCATATTTATTCTGGAAATGCAAAATGTAAAAAATAGGCCAAAGTACAATTTTTATTGTACATGTATTTTTTCTACTTTTTTCAATACTTCTAGATAATGATGCAAAAGATTTTTTTTATTAATTTTTACTTGAAGAAATCAAACTGAATGAGTGAATAGATAAATGCTTATTTGTAGCACATATATCATTTAATGATATGCGTGCTGATTATATTTAATCTAATCTTTATCACTTGGGTGCACCGGTTTGAAATTATTTTGGATTTTCTCTCATCCACACAGGGTCAAACATATACATTCAGGCTCTTATATATAACATTGATTTTTCCTATCAATTCTGTCCAGTGTACCAGTACCGGTGGCAGCAAAACAGCCCCGGAGCATGATGCTACCACCACCATGCTTAAGAGCTGATACAGTGTTATTAGGTTTGAAAGCCTCACCTATACTCCTCCAAACATACCTGTTGTCATTGTGGCCAAATACTTCAGTCTTTGTCTTGTCTGACCTTGAAACTTTTCTCTAGAAGGTATATGGTTTATCTGTGTGGGCAGCTACAGATTCCAGTTTAGGTTGAAGGTATCGATTTTGGAGCAGGAGGTTCCTTCTTGGTCAGCACTCTCTCAGTCTGTGGCAACGTACATTCAGTTTTAACTCATTAAAGGACCTTCATTGTAGGACATTGTAGGACCTTCAGCACCACATATTGAAAGATTTAAGTGAGTGCATGTACATTTAAGCCTATATCTATACTTTTAACCCTCTGTGGATTAGAGATGTTATTAAAGCAGTATCTTGCGTAATCACTCCACCATGGAAAAAGAACAGTTAAAGGAAATCGGTAAAAGTACCAATTATCATGATATTCATCCACATGATGAATGGATGTAAACTTCTAAACGTAAGTTAGTTGTAGTTGTGGTAGGTATTTGCAGACAGTGGAGATAAGATAACAAAGACCGGGAATGTTGGAAAGCCTCATGTTTTTGATTACATCAGCGCTTGACTATTTTTGTGCACAGATTAGATTGATGGTCTTTTACCATTTTTTCTTTGCTGCATCACAAATAGTAAACGATATTTAGTTTCAGCTATACAGATTTTGTTCTTTCTGTGCAATACTAAATACATTTGATCCCCTTTTTAAAAGTTACAATTTCAAATGGGCTAAATTTAACTCATTAATTGGATTTTTTTTTAACCTTATTTGAAACTTCAGCTCATAAGCCATCTAGAAAAACGGCTTATTTTGGGAATATAAAGCATCTCATTAACCAGTATTGTCCATGAAACAGTTGAAATATGCATTTTTTGTGTTTGGACCCAGTCGTTTGTATTTAAGACAGATTTACTGAAAGCAGAACAGTCTATTTTACTGCTGAGAAAAGCATTACTTGAAGCTCTACCCGCATAATTTCTGCTGCCATTTGAAAGATGGAACATTTAAATATGTCATTTGAATGGAGATGGGCAAAAAAGTTCACTTTTGTACTGCATTTGTGTTTGAGCATTACAGTCATTATGTGTGTCAAAGAAGCTTTTACGATTCTCTAAAAGTTAATGATGTGGACACGTGGCATCACATCTAAAATTGCAATGCATCCTAGCTTGTGTGATCAGAGACTGAGCCCCCACACTGCCAGGCAGGGTGATTAATTCCTGAGCTCATTCTCAGAGGTCAGAGTCATTTAATGAGTCCTTTCCTTAGCAGCCAAATATTCAAAACATCTCATTTTTTGTAGCTCTGCAAGAGCTATCATCCGTCATAGCCAAATTACATCCGGAAGAACCCACAATAAACACTTAGCATGTGCATGTGTTTGTGCATCTGTGTCAGACCGTTGTGTGTCTTGCATTTCCACTACAGCTACATTCTGACCCGGAGAGGAAATGGTTTGTAGTGAAGGGCAGACACTGCTTAAACGAGGAATGAGGGCTTATTTTTAGGGAGCGTAACACACCCATCACAAATATTTCTTTTAGTGTTATCTTTCATGTTATCTTTTAGCCTGCCTGTCATTTGTGATGCAGGAGTTCAAGAATAGAAGCTTAAGGAGAAGACATGCAGGGTAGAAAATGAGATTTAGCTGCTTACATGGAGCTCCAGTGACGGAGCTTATCCGCTTAAAATTGGAAGTTTGATGCTGGTTGTAAAAATGTGAAATCAGTTTCTTTGTCATTCTCAAATGGAAGGAGAAAAAGGGCCACAACAGAATAAGCAAATCAGAAGTGGTCGATGATAACAGAAGGTGACTTTTTTTTTTGTCTTTGTTTTTTGTCACTGAAGCAAGTTCCAATTGCCAACGGTACAACCAATCCCTGCAGCTCGGGTCAATTTGAGATCAAACTAGAGCTCTCCTTTGAGTACCTGATGAGCAAGGACCGCCTCCAGTGGGTCACCATCACCAGCGACCAGGTAGGAGGATGATGGATAGTTTAACTTTTATATAGGTAAACTAGATCATTTTTTTCATTAAAGATAATTTTTTTTCCTTTGTGTATTTAGAATTTTTTAGCTTCTTAAGGTACTGTACATAATCCTCTTTAGTGCTCATTGGATTACCTCAAAAATGCTGCGGCTCAAGGCTGAAAACAGCCGTGTTCTTTTGTTTTGTTTTGTTTTTTCATGGTTTATAAAAAGCTGAGATTTCAAAGAGGTGTAACAATAAGTTGCTTGCAGCTCATTATGTGGTCAGCCATTTTTAGTATGTTTTGTTCTTTTTCAAACTACACAGGCTTGCTGCTTTATGTCTGACTGGTTTCTGTGTGGATGTGATTGCAGGCTATCATGATGAGTATCTGCCTCCAGTCTATGGTGGATGAATTAATGGTAAAGAAGTCCGGTGGCAGCATAAAAAAGGTTTGTGTTGACTGCATTTAACAACATTATGCCATCGTTTTGTTTTCCATATATATCACAGCTTTTGTAAATGTATAAGTCATTCATTTATAGCTTTGACATTTATTCTATTTCTTTTGACGTCTTCTGTCACATTTCAGATGCTGAGGAAACGACACAATGGCTCCATCCACCGGTCTGACAGTCAGCAAGCTGTGAAATCTTCCCCTCTACTGGTGAGAAATGGGATAGCATGCCAAGTTTTTCATTCTCAGCTGTAGCTTTTTTTTCTTGACTGTCTTTTTTTTTTTTTTTCCTTCCATGCTGCAGGACTCCCCTGATGCAAACCGTGAACAAATTGTCAAACTCTCAGTGAGTACCTTCTTCATCGTTTTTACTGAATAGCTAATGAATATTCCAATAAATTAGCATCAGCTAAGCATTAATTATACTTATATTGATTATTCCATATAGACCAAGCTGACATCAGTGTCTCTCAGAGGGATCAGCGCCTCCAACTCGGCAAACAACATCAGCAACTATGCTTTCGAGGGAATTGGGGACGATGACCTGTAACCCACAATTCCCCTTCCTCCCCTTCTCATTCCACTGTTAACGACAAAGATTACAAGCTGAGCTGAGCCGAGCCGAGCGGTCCACGCAGGCGTCTGATTCTGCAAGATTGTAGCTTCTTCCGGGAGAATTTGCTGCCTTAAGCTCTCATTTAATCTTTGACGGTGACCTTTCATGTTTTAGACTCTGAAGGGTAATCTTGATTTGCATTTTAGTTACAATCATCATATCATCCAGCTCTCTTATTGAACTTATCACGTCATTAACGTACGTTATTCGAAGATCCTGGATTCTTCCCTGACTGGCTGCATGTTTCCAACCAGAGAGCCAACTGTTTGGTTAGACCCGGCACTAGAGAAGATACAGCAGAACTGGACGCAATTGTTCTGGAAGTGACCAGGCATATTTCTGAGAATGTTCTCTTTAACTCAAAATGTAGAATATTTAGAGCAACTGCTTAGCTGCGTGACGATCAATGTTCGGCTTTGCTATATACCAAAATGCTTCCTCTGATGTCAGTGGTCCTCTTGTGCGTCATGCTACATGTGTGCCAAGTTAACAGAGATCATCAGCAGGGGTTCATTTTATATTAGACATTAGAGTCACTTGTATTCAGATGTAGTTCGAGGCCTTAACTTGCTTTTTTTAAGTATATAGTTTCTGGGGTCACCTTCTCACGTGGGTTGAAACTAAAGAGATGTTAACTAGAATCTTGCAGAATTTAATGGATGGTTGATTTGGTTGAGCTGCTTGCACTTGCTGAACCCATCGTTTTTGCACAGTATAACCGGTGGAGATGAATGTTTGAGCATGAATTTTTAAACGTGCGTAGACTCTTATCCTGGGGGGCTCTGTAAATCCATCTGATTTTTTTTAACAATTTTTTTTAAAGGTTTCTCATAAATGCCAAATTATAGTTTACTAAAGCATTTTGCACAAAATAAACATTTAAAAAAGTCACTTTTTATATTATGTACATGCAATTAAGTATTCTGAACATTTACTAATATCTTTATCATCTAGCTTATTGTAATCAGATCTAATGTAATCTAAGCTGTATGAAACAAAGTTTAAATGGACCAACATTTATCATGTTTACATAATGTTTTAGTTGAAATGGAAATTGTTTACAAATTTTTGCATCTGATTTTGATTTGTGTTCTTTTTTGGGGGAAGCGATGGCGTCGTGGGGCTTCAGTTCATTGTAATTTGTTCGTACGTTGTTCCAGTCATCTCAGAGGATTTGGTAAAAGGTGCTTTGATGAAGCGGCTAATGTGATCATAATTGCTGGAGTGAACAAAATTTTAAAGAGTGAACATATCCCTCTGTTTTATAAGGTGTGTTATTCCATTTTATTTTTTTTTTTAATTGCTGTCAACTTGACTTATTTCATGCCAGCAGATTTTAAAGACGCTAACTGTAAATCAGTGCCAACCTATCAACAGCTTTACTGTCACTTTTAGCCAGAACTGCAAACAAAAATGTTCTCAGTATAATTGTCTTGTTCTTTCACTGGTGTGATTCTTCTGTTCGGTTGCTTTCACCGTAGGGAGACACGGTCGCAGCGATTCATATATATTTTCTCTGTTCCTGTCGATATCAAGTACACAAAGCTGCAAGGTCCTTGATGTTAGTGTATGTGTAGGTGCCAAATTTTTCTAATGTGCTGTTTTATTTTTTTTTCTTTAGCATTGCTTTTGAAGGAAATGTTAGATTTTATGAAGGTTGTACCGTCTTGATACATTCCACTAATTTTCATGTTGATTTTTAGTGGTATGTTCAGTGACAGCTGTCGGGTCATTTTGTCATGATGCTTAAAATAAACTCTGAACTTCAACAATTGTGTGGGTTTATTTTATTTATTATGTAACAGTCATCTTTTATCACTACTCCCATTTATTTTGCAGCAGCAGTTTTTGTACTCTGCCACGTTATATGCCAAGAGTAGCACAGATAAGTGTCAAGATACCAGGGGGTGCAGTGTTTATAGACTTTAACTGCAGACATAAACTCACCAAGCACTTCATCAGGTACAAGTGTTCAGCTACTTATCAACACAAAAATGCTATCAGCCAATCAAATGGCACCAAGGAAATGTGATTTAAATGACTTTAAACATGGCATGGTTGCTGTTGCCAGGCGGGCTGATGTACTGGAATTTTCCCACACAACCATCTGTGGCGTTTACTGAGAATGCGCAGAAAGAGAAAATATCCACAGAGCAATGTTTCTTTGGGCGAAAACGCCTTGTTGCTATCAGACGTCAGAGGAGAATGACCAGACTGCTTCGAGCTGATAGGAATGCAACAGTAACTTGAATAACCACTTATTACAACCAGCATATGCAGAAGAGCATCTTTGAGCGGACAACATGATGAACTTTGATGTAGATCAGCTCCGGCAGCAGAAGACCACACAGGGAGCCACTACTGTCAGCTAAAGATAGAAAACTGAGCAACAATTCACACTGACTCACCAAAACTGGACAACAGAAGATCGTCTGGTGTGAGGAATCTCAACTTCTGCGGCAACATTCAGATGATAGGGTCAGAATTTGGCATAAACCACATAAAAGCATGGATCTATCCTGCCTTGTATCAGTGGTTTATGCTGCTGCTGGCGGTGTAATGGTATTGGGGATATATTCTTGGCACACTTTGGAGCCCCTAGTAACAGCTCGCCATTGTTTAAATGCCTACCTAAGTATTGTTGCTGACCATGTCCATCTCTTTATGAACACCTGACAGCTGCTTACAGCAGAGTAACACACCATGTAACAAAGCTCAGATCATCTCAAACTGTTTTTTTGGGCGTATCGATGAGTTCATTGTGCTCAATTGGTCGACTTACACCCTCAAAACTAAGTTTAATTCTTGTAAATGTCACATCTCTGAACTGGTTATTTTTTGATGGCAACAAATCGAGCATCTAAAGGATCAAAGGCCAGCTTCACAGTGACTCAAAATGCTGTGCTATAACAAATTCCTGGTTATTATTATTAAATACCTAATGGGTGATTATAACCATATTTCACCTTTGATCAGATGCAGATTAGATGATTAGTTTATCTATATTTCTTCCCAACCAGTATATTATATCCAGTAATGGTCTGTTGATAGGATTTTATAAATACATTTGTTTCTAAACACAGTCAAACCAATATAAACCCGTTGGTTTATCTTATCCTTCTGTGGAAATAAACTCTGGCTCATCGGGATGTGTTTACACACAGTACTTCTACAGTGGCTTCTGGTTACTAATCAGTGAACATATACAACATTCTCAAACCAGATTATGTTTGGTTATTTTGTGCCTTTGTCTTTAGGAATATAGATGCTTGTGTGTGAAAAGGTCACAAAGATCTGAGTAAAAATCAGAAGTCTGACATCTGATATTCAATGAAATGAATTCCATGTGTTTATTTCAAAAGTTCCTCACTTAAGGCATTTATGAGACACTGCATAAAGACACAAATGGCCACTTGCGGGATGTCATCACTAATCTAAAGGTACAATGCTCCATCATGACACTGCAAGTTGGCAACCTGTCAAACATCTCACTTGCATAAAACAGTCATTCACAAAGAGTACATCTGAAATCACAGTTATTATTTCCATGGCAAGTAAATAACACACCACACATTCAAAATAAGACTCTATAAAGTATGCACTTCTAGCAGTGTATAAGAGCCACATTAGAAAAAGAAAACAACCAATACACACTCACATGCTTGCTAACAGTGTCATCTTTTTTTTCCCAAAACAATAAAAAAACAAAACAATTCACAGTAAACAGTAATCACAGGTGAGGTGATTAAGTGGTCTCCCTCTAAAAACGAAGAACCTTTTGAAAACAATGAAATCATTTAAATCAAAAATAACTGATATGTCAATGTAATACAAGTTTGTGGGGCAAAAAAAATAAATAATTGAACAGCATGCTCATACATTTCATTTTCACTTGTATTTTTTTACTCCTTAATCCCAAACTTGGAAAATGCAGCTGTGTGTGTAAGATTGTGCTTTTTATTTTACCGCATACAGACTGAAGATGAACTTTCTACATGATTTTGAGTCCAGTTTTAGAATGAAATTCTATTCTAATCTGTTCTTTACCATCATCTAAGCATTTTAGCACCAAATCAGAGGGATGAGTTAAGTCTTTCAGTACTATTAAATAGCACTTTTATAGTAGTACATACATCAGTACATCAAACCGAAGGCAGAGCTTGTTGCTGAAAGCAAACAAAGCACAGTATGGCCCGCTCAAGGACTCATCTCTGCTTAAAGCTGCACTGTGTAGTTTGGGAAAAGTAGAAAAACAGAACACATGTCAAAATAACTTCTGTCTTCTAATGATGTAAGACGTGAAAAACAATCTTGAACATTCAAATGACTTCATCATGAAAACATTTCAAAGACTACACAGTGCAGCTTTAAAAGTCCAGGCAAATAGTTGCATCAGTTCCATGTAACAAGGAATATTTGGTAGTGTCCTCGTCAGAACGAACAATCAGATATGTATTACAGTGTGAGAGGAATATTTTTACAGTTAGCCTACTGTGTGTTAACATACAGAATTAGACAGGGAGTGGACTTCCACAGAAAAAGAAGTCCTTTTGTCTTGACATGAAAAAAACAAAACAAAAAAGGACTAGAAGACATCAACACATTATCATATTTGTGTGAGATCCTACAAACGAACAATTAGCAGCCTCAGAAGACATCTGACAAAACACTGAAAGACCAACACACACCAAAACAATATAAAGGCTCTGTGGAAATCAAAGGACAACTTGCTGGTAGCTTAGTTTTGCTGAGTTAGAATTTATACAATCTCAAGTTTGTAGCATGAGTGTATTGTCTGACTCCCCTCCCTTGGCATGTACTGCATATCGACCCCTGCTTCCTTTCTGTGAGTTTGAAGCCCAACTCCCATCCCTTTCCTCACTTCCTGCTCTTCATTGTTGCCCGTCATCGGCACTTTCACCCAGCCGTCTGTGGCCAGGCCGTGTTTCTTCTGGTGTCTCTTGTAGTTGTCCCAGTGGCCCGTGGTGTAGCCGCACTCTTGACATTTATAGGGCTTCTCCCCGGTGTGCCGGAGCATGTGCCGCTTCAGGTTCATGCTCTGGTTGCAGCTGTAACTGCACACGGCGCACTGGAAGGGCTTGGCACCAGAGTGCACCCGCTGATGGCGCTTTAGGTTGGCCAGATTCCCGCACGCGTAATCGCACAAATGGCACTTGTAGGGTTTCTCGCCGGTGTGCACTCGGTGGTGCCGCTTGAGGTTGTCGAAGTGTGCTGATGCGTAATCGCACTGTGGGCACTTGTACGGTTTCTCGCCGCTGTGAGTTTTCATGTGGCGTGCCAAGTGGTTAGGGTAGTGTGTGAGAAAGGGGCAGGCGGCGCACGTGTAAACCTTGTCGCTGCGCTCGCCGGGGCTGTTGGGAGATGACGAGGAGTCTTTAGTCAGCATTTCGAGGGTACACTTGGCACAAATCTGGGCCGAGGAGCCGTCCTCGTCTTCCAGGACGATGCTACAGAGCCGGCAGGTAAAAGGGAAAAGTGACGGTGGGAGGCCGCTACTGTCTGCTACACCCCCTCTTGATGCTCTGCTTCCGCTGCTGCCTGTTGTCTCCAGCAGGGGTGGAGGTTGATGACCTGGAGCTGGATTGGAAGCTGCTATGGGGGGCGGAGATGCTCCCTTCAGGCTATCAAAGGCTGACAGGTAGTCGCTGTTCTGGGCTGCCAAAGTCAGGTTTGACGTTGGCCGTGCAACCTCTGTAACTTCACAATCAGATTAGACAGTTATTAGGCATCAAAGATGATTTAAAGACATCAAAATGAGCTTTCGTGTATCAGCACTGGCAACAGCAACTGAAGTAAAAGAAATGAGACACACCTTTGCCTGCAGCACCAGAAACCTCTTCTCTCTGCCCGGTCCCTTGCCTCTTCAGACTGTTCTGGACACTGGTGGGTCGTGGCGATGTGTCCTGCCCCACCCCCACAGAGGGTATGTGCATGCGCTGGTGCCTCTTGAGGTTGCCGAGAGAGCTGCAGGCAAAAGTGCAGCTGTCACATTTGTATGGTTTTTCCCCCGTGTGAATGCGAAGGTGTCTCTGGAGGTTCACCAGCTGAGCCGAGGCGTACGTGCACAGCGGGCAGTTAAAAGGCTTCTCCCCATTGTGCGTCTTCATGTGACGCTTTACGTGGTTGGCGTAACGTGAGGAGAATCCGCAGAGATGACACGAGTGCATTTTAGCCGATTTGTCCTCGGCTGTCAGCGCCTTGTCACCCATCCCATTTCCCACCCCTTCGCAATCAAGCTGCATATTGGAACCTGAGCGGATACCGCCGATGTTTCCAAAAGGTGAGCAGAAGTCCGTACTCTTAGCTTCCCGAGAGGCTTTGCAACACCTAAGGCAGTACGGGCCAACGAGGTCTATGCCAGGTCCCAGAGGTTCATCGCGGAGCTGTCCGCAGCCCCTGCAGGACAGGTAAGGAGGGAAACTGGGCTCAGACTGGGTCGCTCTGCCTTCGTCTTCCCTCCCATTGTCCGTCGTGCAGCGCGAGTTGTCCGTTTCACTTTCCATGCTCAGCTGGCTGTAAGCAGAACTCTCATCACCCAGAGGATACACGGAGAAACCGATCTCGGCAGCAACTTCTGTGCAGGGAAGACAACAGAAATATTTGATTAGGCAACTCTCAGAGCTGTGCTTAAACCTAAGTGTCACACCAAATTTTACATTTGCAGCACTGCCTGTATTAATCAGTATGTAACTCTAATTAAACAGGAAATAATGACTTAGCTCAAGAAATCTCAAGAAAGAGAAACTACAGAAGAAGAAAAGAAAAGACAGACGAGGAACATAGTACAGTTCTGTCCTTGGGTATCTGTTATTAATCTGTATTATTCAGGCATGCTGGCTCAAAAGAGAGCATGACTTTTACAGAAATCCAATTTCATAAGGAATCATGAAATAAACATATAACATATAACTAAAATTAAAATATACAGTTTGTGCAAAAAATTGTGAAATACATCAACACAAAATGCATTATTATTCACAAAACTTAATCCCTTAAGTTTAGAAATGTGCTGTGACTGAAAGTGTCACAGGAAAAAACGCCAATATAATATGCAACTGACATTCGTCCTAAAATACGACACGTTCCAATAAACTTATTTCAACATAAAGGGAAAAAAATGACTGAAGTTCTTTTTATACTGCTGGGGATTGATACAAAAGAAGCGTAAGGACATCCGAAGGCACAACCCACTGTCAACTCACTTAATCACTCAAAACTAATGGACACAATTTAAACACGGCACAAACCAGCAGTGACTGAAAAGAAGACATGCTCAAAACACATCAAACTGAGGGAAGTAGTGAATCTCATGAAAACACTTCATACTCACAGAGCTGCAAGGTTAAGTGCATTTTAAGATGTTGTAAATATCATCTGAGAATATTCAGACATCAAAGGAAAAAAAGAAAAAGAAAAAAGAGAAAGATATTGTTTCCAGAAGGGCAGAAAGAAAAGCTTCGGGGCAGAGCGCTCTGCGACTTCGTCTGATACGTTGGAAAGCGAGAAGGCCAGGAGACCACCTTCCGTCAGTGAGGCTGAGACGAAGTGCGAGAGAGGCGAGAGCTGAGGCTGCCCTTTTATCCTGGCCCATGGAAACCCCTCGTGGATGATTACCGAGCCTAATGATAATGATGATGACTATAATGGCGAGGCTGCTGCTTCTGATGATGATGATAATGATGATGAGGGTAGATGATGATGATGATGATGATGAGGGGGGAAACGATAATGGCAGTGGGGTAGTGGGAGCAGAGGCTGCAGCAGATGACGATGATGATGATGATGATGATGATGAATAAATGCCCTTTTATAATGGTGTCCTTGATGGTAATAGTCCTATTTTTATGACCCCATATAATAATGGTGTCTCAGTTCCTTTCTCTACTTTTCCATTTTTCAGATCACTCTGACAAAGAGGCATGCTGGGAAATGTGAGCTGATAGCTCCCATTCTCTTACTGATTCATTGTGGGACAACACTTCATTACTGACAAACTGTACAAACCTGTGACCCTGGCACACAGAGGGAAAAAAAAGAGATGGCTGATTCTATTTAATATGCTATTTCCATGTTACGTTTATATAATCAATTGTTTTGAAACAAATCTGCTTCACACTGCTCCGCTGCTGAAATACACCATCAAGATCAAGCTGTGTGATCATCCAGTCCATTTAGTGTTTAATCAGTAGTCTAATTATATAAAACGCGCACTAAGATCTTTATAAATAATGAATTTTTTAAAAAACTACACAAGTAGGAAAGTAAAAGTCACTAAAAGAACAAAAATTAGAAAATAAATAGATGAGCAGATACAGTGAAGGATGCTGGTGCACAGACAGTTCAGCCTTGTTGCCTTTTGAGAACACGCTCGCATTTCAGCACAGCACTGTCATTGGCTAACGAATGGTGAATGGCACTTTATTAGCCAATGAGCATCCACTGGCTCATCGTCCTTTCTGACTCTAATAATGATCAGAATTTAGAAAATGAACTTATTACTTTAAAGTTATCAGAAAAGTGTTTACTGGGGGTGATACAAGGGATATTTTCCCACAGACTTCAATACAAACAGAAGCCTTTTATTACAATCAAAAGAGCACCCCCTGCTGGCCGTTAGAAAGAATGCAAGTTTTACGGCATTGGCTTCACTTTTTCGACCTGCAAACTACGTTCATTTTACATACAGTCTATCATTAATCATTAAGATTTTTCTGAAAGGAAACCAAGGTTTTTATATACACTGCATGATCTGTTTAATGTACTTTTAACTAACAATTACTGCAACTCACTACAAAGTAGTTTTTTGTTATGTGGTGGGAGGCTTATATTGTATTGTGTGCTATGATCACTGCTGCTAACCTTTAAAAACAAGCATTGCACATTTTATTTCTACTCTACATTTTATCTGTTTTATACTTATTTTAATGAGGCACCATACAAAATATAAAAGTGCTGAGGATGGTAACAATAAAGAGTATTTTGGATCACTGCTGTTTGCATTTTCTTTAACTGAGAAAGCCTTCACGGTTTCATGTTCACACTCCCAGTGCCGCATCAGACCTCGTTTAAGTTACTAACTTACTATGACTGCCTCTGCTTTGTATTAAACACAGGGGGGCTTTTATTGTGAAATAATCACACGAAATGTGGTTTATTTAAGGTTGAAAAAAATATCCAAAAAAAACAAACAAGATATGGTGTGAAATACACAGATCGATTTGGAATGAGCCACTAAAACTACAACCCATATTAGACCCTGTAGGTGTACTGTGCACCATTAGGCCAGTCTAAGGTAATGCCAATCACAGCGATATTGAGATGAACCTGCACTATACCAACTCCTTGTGCAGCGTAAAATACCCTGTGGTTACATTATTTTTTTTTACTTCTTTATTAAATCATCATGAGTTTGTTTGGTTGCACTGTGTGCAGATACAGCTGCAGTGCAGTTACCAACCACAGAAACCACGGGTATCTACACAACAAGCAGGAATACAACAGTGAGGATTATAAACTTTAGATTTATTCATAAAAAATGGTTTACAAACCTGAGAACTTTTCCAGGCCTAGAATCTTGTTGTCCTGATCAGGATCATCAAACTCAAGGTCTTGTCCTAGAAGGAAGTCTGTGTCTAAGGGGAGGTTTTCTGGGGCTTCAATGGCTACATCATCTTCAGAATCCACTACAGTCACAGAAAATCAAACATTTAATCACTAACATCACTTCTTACAATTTAATTACATTTTTCATTTATATTTTGTTCCATTATAAAGTTGAGCTGTCTACACTTTTTTATGTAAACATCCCATGGCAATCATGATATCTCACTCACTATGAACACGAGCCTAGCCAAAAAAGATTTATAGTAAGAATACTGCCTTAAATCAATCAGGGAGTGATATTTCCCTCTTTTAGTAAATATAACTTTATTATTTGGTTTTGGGGATGCTAGTTTTAGGCATTTATAAAAGCATGATACACTATATTGCCAAAAGTATTCACTCACCCATCAAAATAATTGAATTCAGTTGTTTCAATCACTTCCATGGCCACAGGTGTTTACAATCAACACCTAGGCACGCAAACTCCTTTTACAAACATTTGTGAAAGAATGGGTCGCTCTCAGGAGCTCAGTGAATTCCAGTGTGATATCGCAATAGGATGCCACCTGTCGTGAAGTTTCCTCGCTAGTAAATATTCCACAGTCAGCTGTTAGTCGTATTATAACAAATTGGGAGCAACTGCGATCAACAGCAATAGATGCTGAGGTGCAAAGTGCACCAGGTCGCTAACTTTTTACAGAGCCAATCATTACAAACCTCCAAACTTCATGTGGCCTTCAGATTAGATCAAAAATGGCTTCAAGGTGTGGGGTTCCATGGCCGACATCACCAAGGGTAATGCAAAGCAGGGGATGCAGTGGTGTAAAGCACGCTACAGCTGAACTGCAGAGCAGTTAAGACGTGTTCTCTGGAGTGACGAATCCTGCTTTTCTGTATGGCAAACCGATGGACGAGTCTGGTATTGGCAGTTACCAGGAGAACAGTACCTGTTAAACTGCATTGTGCCAAGTGTAAAGTTTAGTGGAGGGGGGATTATGGTGTGGGGGTGTTTTTTGGGAGTTGGTCGGCTCCTTATTCCAGTGAAAGGAACTCTTAATGCTTAAGCAAACTAAGACATTTTGGACAATTTCACCCTTCACTTTGGGGAACAGTCTGGGGATGGCCCCTTCCTGTTTCAACGTGACTGCAAACCAGTGCACAAAGCAAGGCCCATAAAAACATGGATGAGCAAGTTTGGTGGGGAAGAACTTAAAGGGCCTCCACGTAGTCCTGACCTCAACCCAATAGAAAACATGAACAGAGAGGCCTGCAAGCCAGGCCTTCCTGTCCAATATTAGTGTCTGACCTCACAAATGTGTTTCTGCAAGAATTGTCAAAAATTCCCATAAACACTCCTAAACCTTTTAGAAAGTCTATCAGAGGAGTTGAAGCTGTTACAGCTGCAAAGGGTGGGCCAACATCATATTAAACCCTATGGATTAAGAACGGGATGTCACACAAGTCCATATGGACGTGAAGACAGGTAATCAAATATTTTTTGGCAATAGAGTGCAGTATCTATTTAAATATGGCTATAAAAGCCAAAAGCAGAAAATCAGAATTTTTCTACCCTACAACAACAACAAAAATATCTGCAAGCAAACAGATGGAGTTTTTTTTTTTGTACTACAGTTACATGTAATGATGTGTGAAATTTTAACTTGTTTTTTTGAATTTGATGGAATCCAAACTGGTATCGCACAGCTGTCACTCTTCAGAAAACTAGAATCAGGCCAATTGAAGGGCATCAAGCTCAACAGCCCATTTTGGTAACTCTCCTGTACCAGCATCTTGCTACCATCTACTGGTCATTTTTGCATTTGGCACATAAACAGTAATGTATGGTAACTGTGTGGGCTGATTCTACTTTTACATTTTAAATGAATAGGTGGATAATAAAACATCTCCTTATGGTGTTCTGGTCAAGTAAATCAAAATACTAGCCTGTGGAAGAAAGCCACGTGAAAGTTAAAAAATGGCTGTATAATTAGGACTGTTCAATTAATCACATTTGAAGTCGTTATAATTTTGGCTTCTACCAGCTATCAAATCCATGCCCTCAGGATAAAATTATCATTTTGCTCCATCTTTTCCCCTTATGTTTAATCCTTCAAAGCAAAAAACATAAAACAAAACTAACACTCACTCCCACCAGGCTGTCAGACAATTCACTTCACATTTATTTATTTAGTCTTTTGGGGTTTTTTCTCAGAAATCCACTTGATTGAAAAGACATACCTTTTTCCTTTTTAAAAGTTTAAAAAATTGGGATAGATTGTGTTAAATAATCACAAAATCATTATTAACCAATGTGAATGAGAGTATGAGTTTTGCCATAATTAAGCAGCCCTATGTATAACTAAAACATGGCAACTGCATAACTACAGGTTTGCACTTTCTCCTGTCTATAAACTTGCCACTTCCATTCTATAAAAAAACAAAGGTAACCTGCAACATCAATTAGACTAACTACTTACTTATGTTATGTTGTTAAAAGATGCTGGTGGCATCAAGTTTATGTTACAGTTTAAACTCTTTCTAATGCATCCAACTGCTAACATATGAGTTTGTTTCATGCTAATTCAGCTACTGCTCAGAATAAGACAGAGGAAAAATTTAATTTTCTGCCATTAAATAACTCGAAATATCTAATTTTAGGAACATAAAATAGCACCACATCAATGGAAGAAGCGACTTCAACGTTCACACTAACACTGACATTTGTTACAGCACTGTCTGTCAGTATGATTTACATAAAACATTTAAATTCCTTAAAAACTCAGATGTGAGCAAAAAAAAAAAAGAGGCTCAATGTAAAAATAAATAAATAAATAATCAAGACACATAGACATAGATTTCATTTAAAATGCTACAGTTACAGTCAGTGTGCAGGAGGGATGTCAAACTCATTTTACATTGTGGCCCACATGCAATTTACTTTGATATTAAGTGGGCTGGCCCAGTGAAACTATACTATATAACCTCCTTCACATTTTCCAAAGCTACCCAGTGGGCCTGACTAGAGTCTTTGCCGGGCTAATCCTTGACACACCTGGTGTTGAGTGACAAATAATTCTAGGACTCTGGCTCAGGTCTGCATCAAGTTCCCAACATTAAAAAACATTTCTGAATACCTACACTTCACTGGCTGTGGATTCTGTTGTTTTTTTCTTGGCATCTTCCAGTCAGCCTCTCTCCTGTTTGCAATGTCCTCTTGCAGACTTCCACAACTATCAGCTCATTCTTGCCTGGAATATTTGGAGAGTATTTCTCAGCATTTCTACAGATTAAAGTACAACATTACCATACCACGTTAATCGAGGTATATAACTAAAAACACGTAGAAATCTATACAAAATACAATTAACATAATAGGAGAATACCATTAACATGCAAAAACTAACAGGCCAAATTTCATAAAGTGTGACGAATCATGGGCATAAGAAAAAAGGGTTTGGATCCGGATTTATTTTCATGTATTTTAATAACACCAGCTGGGGCATTACATTGATATTAACGTAATCTAAACTAGCACTTTATTCAGTTATGGTGGCATTATCAAATTCTCGTAAAGATAACCAATATTGTCAGGACACGGGTGAATCAGGGTTTGAGCTGGTGCATGTAAACAGTAAATAAGTAAAGACCACCAAGCTACTTAAACAAAATGGCTAGCCCATTAGGTCTGGTGCTGAAATCCAACAGAGGAAACCACTCAGTCAGGTAACAAATTAAGTTCAAACATGCCCTTGTGTTGCATGAAGCTGGTAAATGTCAGTATACAACAAGAAATGACAGTAAGATCTGAGAAAACTGGCGGCGCACAATCTTACGAGTGTCTAATCAAAGCGCGTCCTCGTCAGTGCGTAGCATGATTGACAAGTGCCATCTTTACTTAGTATTAGCCGGGAGCTAAGCATGGTAACGTTCAGCTAAATTAGCTGGGCAGCTAATGTCAACTTCACTAGTTAGCTTTCGAGCTAACTTACCTAAAAAACGTAAATATTCCTGTCGACTCAGATGGTTGTTACCGTCGGTTAAAACGCCATTAGGTGTCAAGTGTTTTTCCCTAAATGTCCAACGTCTGGAGATCCGCCATTTCTTCATGAGCTGCGGTGACAAAGAAAGGCAATTAATGGTATTTTTCATAACTTAATTGATTTTCTGATTCGCCTGTGATCCAGCGGTAGCAACAACAAAGACACTTCCGACTTACGTCTTTCAGAATAAAAAGCGGCATCTCCGCTTAATAGTAAAACTTACGTCGCCACAAACGCTCGTATACACGGGCCTTTTTTTATTTTGCTTGGAAAATAGGATACATGCAAATACATTATATAAGGTAAAGACAGAGCTTTGGAGTCACATTTAAATATGACCACCTTTAGACTTTAATACAACCTGAACTCTCTTAGGCAAACTTTTCTTTAACGTTTCTTAAACGTTTCTTTAACTTGTCTTCGGGAATATTTCCCCAGGCTTCTTTAAGGACATTCAAAGATCTTCACTGGATGTTGGCTGCCTTTTACTCCATTCTGTATCAAGATGATCCCATACTGTTTCAACATTGTTGAGATCTGTAGTAGTAAAACTTGCTCACCCTTAATATCTGCACATCCTCTACAGTGAAAATGACAATATAACAAGGTTCTACAGTTTACAGTAAAGTTGTAACCATATATATTTAATTTGACCTATTTCTATATAGTAGAGCCTCCCCGTTTCTTAAGGATACACTCTCATTCACTGATTATCTGCTGTAGGGAGCTTTTTTAGGCCGAAAATTCTCCTTTTGTCTTTCACTTCTCTGGTTTCCTCAGATTTTTTAAGGATGCACTGTGCTCCATGCTAAGATTTACCAAATTTACAGCCATCTTTGGGAATCAACTTGTTGGTGACACAATATATTTTTATAAATTTTTTTAAATAATCTAAAAATAAACTGAGCCATAAAGTTCTGGGAAATAGGAAATAGGCAAACATACATAGAGGTCAAATGTTTTTGTAAAGTGTTGTGTTGTGATTAAAAGCTTCAGTGCAAGTGGTGCTTTAGTATGTAAGTCTGGAGAATCTTTGCAGGAGACATCCCAGAATATAACCTCATGTGGCATTTTACTTTGATGGTTAAGGTGGTGAGCACTTTTGCCCTTGCATATAAAAAATGTCCCATTGATGTAAAAAGTGATTGAAGAAAAGGCAATAGCATATAATTAATCTATTTTTTATACCTGTTAAACTATTCAGTGACTTCTTGTGTCTTTTTTCATTGTCACCCCAGAGATACGGGATCTTGTCATTGTAGGAATGAAAAGCTCAGACATTTCTTGTAATTTCTAGCCTTCCGTTAACCTGGTATATTGATAAGATACAAGCTGGAGTGCAATGGCCGAGCAGCGAATGGTTAAAGAGGTCAGCTCGAGACCATCTTTGTTTTGCACTTTCCAAAGGTATCACACCTTAAAGCAGTTTTGTCAAAAAACAAACAAACAAACAAAAACAAGCAATAATTCCAATAATTCACAATATTCATTTGTTTCTTGTTCTTTGTGGTCTGTGTTACGTCGATTTACCTTTTACTGTTCTGACATTTTATCACTTCTAAATATATATATATATATATATATGGTCACATGTTTTGTTTCAGACAAGAAAGAAAGACTTTTACCTCATGCTGGCGCCTCAAGTATCTCTAGGGTTTAATTTTTTATTATTATTTATCTTATTTCTTTATTGTTATTATTAATTTACTGGTCTGGTTAAATTTCAAACTGCAGCACGTAAAACGGTGAAGAGCTTTGAGCCCTCTGCCTTTATTTTGAAAACCCAGACGCATGCCGGATGTTTTATTCCTTGCGGGATGAATCTTGACTCCACACTCCATTGTAAAGGCTGCACAGCTCTCGTCCTTAGACGCTTCCGTTCCGGAAATAGTTTCCGGCTTCTGTACCTCAATGGATTATTGTAGTTGTAGTTCTTGAGTATTAAGTTGCGGCGAGGAGCATCATGCTTGAATTATTTTACAGTAATTAAAAAGACAACTATGTCTAGTTGCAAAATGATCACAGATCCTACTTAAGACCATAAAGTTAAGTCCAATGCCAAAGGCTGACAGCTACTATGCCACTGCCATCAAATAGATGCCAGTTTAGGAATAGTTATGTGACAACTAAACATTATTGGGAGGTCTGAGGAGGCTAGAAACTGTCCAGTTTGGAGCTTTTTCTGTGCAAAGACACGAATACGCTGTTTGTTACGGATAAAAGCGTTAGTAAAACATTAGGATATAAAGTACAACACAAAGTAGGCCAATCAATCTCTCAGTTTCTCCAGGAAGTTCGATCAAAGGCCTGTAGACTTAAATGGGACTAAAATCTAGGTTGTCTGAGAGAAAAAAAAAAGAATAGAGAGTACATCTGAGTACTTCCCCATCAACAGAAATGGGAACTTGAAGAAGAATTCTTGTCTGCTAACCCCCGATCAGAGTGGGCTGCAAGAAATCCCAGAGAACAAAGAGAGTGTGGTTTCTCTGGAATCAAAAATAGAAACATCACTCAGTGGAGACAACAGCAAGCTGCCATGTGTCAATATAAATAACCAAAACCACATAAACAATCTGCCAGGTTTATTGGGACAAGATGTCAAAATGGGGGGGGGGGGGGACAAAGAAAAGAAGAAGAAGAAGAAGTCCTGCGTGTAGGCTGTTTTGGCTCTATATCTGAAACGTGGGAGAATGGTTATGTTTTTATGGGACTGGGCATTTATGAATAGGAGATCCTGGGATTCTGCGTCATCTCATTGGCTCGCATCTCTGCAGTGTGCCTCCCCTCCAGGCCGCCGCACAGAAAAGCCATCAGGCAGCTGCTGTAAGAGGGAAGCCTCTCCTCACTGCGGATCTCCTTTCCTCTGCTCGCCTCTCAACCGGACCGGTCTCAACTACCATACCCACCCCCTCTCTGCAGCTCCGTCGGGCGGACACGGTTTGTGTGCGGCAGTGAAGAGGAGGCGACCTGGGTGGGGAGTGGAGGGAGGTGGGTGGGGGGTGCAGATTTCTGTGCTACTGTTTGGTCCTCAAGGGGAGGAGCCAGTTGTCGACTCTACGCTTGCGAGGAGAGAAGGCGCCGTGCAGAGAGGTAAGATACCCTTTACGTAATAGAAATTATTGTGCGTTTTATCCGCTGCCCGGACACACTTTCAGATGCGCATTCAGACCATTTTTTGTTGGTGTTTTTCACTCGTGGCCGTGTGGGGTACGTGGAGGTGGAGGTGAATACGAATACGTAGGCTGACATGCCACTCCCTGCAATAGCATACTGATGCTCCGGACAAATCCTCATTAAACGATTCAAATATTCTGTCAGCATGTCCAAATAACCCCAATAAGAGTGGTATTTGCGCACGGCTGACTTATAATAATCCGCTTTTTTCATTCATATAATTTCCAGATGCACTCCCAAGATGAACCCCGCAGGCCCGTGGTTTATTCTTAAAACGATACTTTTATATTATTGAGTAGTTTAAGGTAATTGCGGTGTAACTGCATCATTTTTAACCGCTGTGCTTAAACGTGTGTGTCAGAGAGTTAGCGTGGATTTACAAGACATGGTCTTACAGTGTTGTAAAATTCTACAACAATAATATGATGTCTTATCAAACTAAAACCCTATGCTGCATGCGGTTATTCAATACTGTCGAGCAGACTATAGGCTTTCACAGGTCACTAACACTGTCCGCTACGCGCCGCATGGCACAGAAGCTCAATATTTTGGTCAGGGATGCCGTGGAGCGCTTAAGTGCGCGCGCGCGTGTGTGTCTATGTGTGGGTAGGCTGAGGTCACTCTCATGCCTCTGAAACCCGCATTGCTGATGCGGGCATCTGTCCAGTGGAGGGATATTTAATAGGGTGTATCATCACGCTTCCCTCCACCGAGGCAGAACTCAACATCCGTCTGAAAAATACTATTTATTTCACTCTTTTTATTATTATTATTATTTTTTAAAAATAGCAACAGCTTATTAACAGGTGTCACAACGTCGAAAACGCCTCCAAAGCGAGAACATACTGTAATAATGGCTGTGACAGAGAGGTTCACGCAGAGGACAGGATTCTGAAAAAAAGTGCTCTGTTTCTTCCCTGTTTGGATTTTCAGAGGATGGGAAGCTGCTTTGGGGCAGAATCCTGATTGTGTAATAATCCCATCTGTTAGAGGTGGAGTGGCATAAACAACTATAAACGCTAACTGTAGGTAATTATTCGTGAAGTCAGAGTTAAGAACAGTGAATTCGTTTTTTTTTTTTGTACCTTTGCTCACTTATAAAAAATAGCATGAGGGCATGATTTAAAAACATTTAACTCATGGTTTCACTGTAATTGTATGATGTATAATTGATGATGACATTCTTTTGACCCACAGCAGCTATCTGAAAAGGTCAAATGTCACAGCAATAGGTCAATACTCCCTTGAAGTGTTTTATAGTTCTCTATATATCCCTGAGGTGACTCCGTTGTAGTCTGTGCATACATTAATGAAGCACATTTGGGATAAACATAAAACATTTTGAGTATATTAAAACCATATCTAGAAATTTTACTCAGGTAATTTCTTATTGTGCTTTAATAAATTTGGGGAACTCATAAGAAAATGGTCAAAAAGAGAAGCAGCAGATATCGATTTTCTTTTTTTCAGAAAGGCTGGATCCCAGATGGCCTGCATCACTACTAACAGTATCAGTTTGTGTGACCTTCCCTGCCAGTTTGCAACACAGACTTTCTGATAAAAAGTCTCAAAGTCAAAAACATCTGACATCATCACAGCTTTTTTTTTTTTTTTAATCTTTGTAAAGCTCCTCTGAAGCTGCAGAGGACAAATGGGATGACCTTTTATGCATGTATCAGTAAAACAGCCTTGCCAACTTTGCTCGTGTGTGTTTTCTGTGGGAAACTGTGTAAGTGTGTGTCACTCTTTTTGGTCACAGTAAAGGCGGTGTGAATCAGCATGCTGATTCATGTCAGAGGGTAACAATACGAGACTCCTGCACATGCCTTAGTATGTTATGTAATGATGTCCAGTGATACTCTGCCCGAGGGATCCGTTTTCTTTCGCTTGTTTGAAATAAATAAAAAATGAGCGTTTGCTGCTGTGAATTAAGCCTAAAACGAGGGTTTTAAGCTTTTGTTTTGCGTTGACAGGACACGAAAGGAAGACAGTTTCACAGTATCACTTCCTTTGGCTTGCTAAAAAAGGAAGTTGTGAGGAGTTTAAACAGGTTACAAGGTGACATCTTGTTTAAATCATCTTAAGATCCTAGCACCTTTTCACCCATTCCTCACAGCTCAAATATACACAGGTGACGGTATGTTTTTATGGATGAAGAAAAAGAAATGGGCTGAAAAGTTTGATTTGTAAGTAATTACTTTCTTAAGAATAAACTTTCATGGATTACAGAGAATTTTTCTTTTAGAACTGAAATTGGTTATTTTTCTTCTGAAAATTTCATATATATAGATTAGCTCCAATAGGAGTCAATTCATTGTGATTTGTTTGTACCCTGAGCTCTGTGAAAATTATAGTGGGTTGTGCCTTGAACTCGTGGCGCCTAAGCTCTCAGTAAACACATAACAGCAGGTTATGGTTCACATTTTCTGGTTTTGCTCATACTTTGTGGTGTGAATATCCTAAATCTTTAATGGTACTGACAGATTGTGAGATTTCAGCATGTTATTTATTTCAAAAAGTCTCATAGTGGATTCCATCTTTTTAATTAGTTACTGGCATTATTCACACAGTCTCTTTGCTGTTTGAACTTTGAATCCCAAATGTGTGATTCACGATTTGGTTGTCATCGTATAAACTCATTGACTAATTCTCGTGACTATATTTATTCTGTTCATTAACTATATTACGTACATTGTAAATACCTAAATTTGAGAATGGTATAAATGAAAGGTGGTTTTTGCTATGAACTTGTTATGAGTTATGAAGTATTAACAAATAATGAATAATATATAATAAATAATAATAATTAATAAAACTGAAAGTCACTTAAGATTAATATTGTCACACTGAAGAGCCTGCTAATGCGATTGACAAACAAATGGTAATCCGCTTACACTGTATGGACAAAATGGCACTTTATACCTAGAGAAAAGCAATGGAAACCCATGCCATGAAGCCCCCAGTGCACAGTTTCTGTGCACTGCTCTAATATCCTATTAGAGCAGCATGTGAAAGCTAGATGAGTCGCACCCTGCTGGCCGTTAAAACAGTGCAGGTTATAGATATTTCAACTTCACAAACTTTCTAATGCCGATTCTCTAAAGCTAACCCTAACCTAAAACACACTTAACTTAAAACTAATTGATTCACCACGTATTTGTTCCCATAATACATGTAATAGAGACAACATGTTAATAATACCTGAACCAAAACCAGAGAGTGTATGCTCACTCTTTATGGACAGCATCTCTGTGTTAACTGTTGTCGTCCTGAGTTTTCTGAGAGATGACAGCAGGGCTCTTCTCTCTCTTCTTGTCTCACAATATGTATAGAGATGGATTGTTGCTTCATTTATTAGCAGAGATGCAAAGCTTGGCAAAAAAGTGCTTGAGTTTATTGTCAGTAGCCAGAGATTGCAGCTGCAGTGGTTTTGGAGTTTTGTGAATATCTCACCATGGTAACAGCACTACATCACTCATTTCTGTTATGTAATTATTCCATTTGAAATATTTAAAATGAATAATTTGTTAACTATATCTCTTTAGAGTATATGTAGATATAGAATGTATGTTATAAACTATATGTGGCATGCGTTACATAAGGTCAAAGTTGTGTTTGTGTGTGTGACAGTGTCACAGTCACATTCATATGCTTGTTCTGATACACTGGAACGATGTGATTCCTAATTTGTAGACGTTCTTGAATGAAATTTCTCCCATTATCTTGTTGTGTATCATGTAATACACATTTCCCTAACATGAACCTCATGAAGTTATTATTATCATGCTTATCTGTCCGATTTTTGTTGACATTGAGCTGATCCAAACAGCAGTTTGTACTAATTCTGACCCTGTTCTCACAGCCACTGATCATGGAAAACAGACAGCATCTTCTTGGCCATTTCATCTGTGTATCCACATAATTAGGTTACGTATATATATGATGATGTGGGTAAATGTAAGTGTGTGCATGTGCATGTCAGTATTTTCAGTTGATGGGAGATCTGTTTCAAAATCATGATGCATTACAGTTGAAGGATGCTCTGTAGTTCGGAAAGCTGGACTGCAGCAGGAATTTAATTAAAAGAACATAAGCAAGCAAGAGAAAAAAAGAACCAAGATACCCAGAAGGATTGCAGCTCAGTGGTGACTTAAGTTTAAGGCACTTAGTTGAGAGACTCATGCAATATTCAAACTGCCTTTCTTGAATGTTCAGCCATAACTAGACTGAAAATCTTCTTGGTAGTTCTGCTAACTTGGGATGACCCTCATCCTAATAACCCGGAGCTCAAAAATCCTTGTCAGGTCTGACAGCAGCATGAATCAGCACTAAGTTACATTTAGTCATTTGGAGCCAAAACCCAGCAAACTTTACAGACACTTAGCAGAGAATTACAATCACTATATATATAATGCAAAAAAAGAGTTAAACATATAAGTCGGTAAATTATTCTAGTAAAACATCAGAAATTGTACCTCAATGAATCCATAAAAAATCCCTTCATTTATTTATTTGCGTGTGGTTTTAGGCTGTAATCAAGTCAATTAGATTTTGAGATGTTCTGTTTCTTGTTGCTATAATGTTCTGTACAATCTGATCTCAAATGAGCAGTCTCTACAAAGGCACTGCCTGCTTATCTCTTCATCTTTACTTCATTTCCTCACAGTGACAACTTATCTATGTTGTTAGGCAGCGAATTGTGTTGTCTAATTGCTTGGCAATCTGTCTCATAGTGTAGAGCAACAAACCCACTGAGCTATGCTTTAAAAACACTCAATACTACATGCATCAGTTTGCCGGCGTGCACTTGAGTGTCTGCATTTGCATAATTATATGTACGTGAGCATATATGCGTGCAGCTCTTTTTAGTGTGTCCTGCGTGTGCGCTTTTGATGTTTTCATCTGTGGGAATTATTTCTATAAATAAACAGCAGCTCAGTGGTGTGTTCATCACAGAGGTTGGTGCTTTGGTGAAGGTCAGTCCCCACAGAATACGGATGATGGGGAAATTCAAGTGGATACACAACTGGGATGCTATATTAGGATAGAACTGAGTTACTAGACTCTGGACATAGCTGGATATAGAAATGATGAGCTGGTTTCTGTTTTGTTTTTCACTGGATTGCTTTACTTAAATATTTATTTTAAAGCAAACAAAGGCATCCATGTGAAATCCAAGTCATTTGAGGACCAGTACACTGTAAAATATAACTTGTTGTTTCAACTTAAAAATATGAGGTAAAGGGCTGCCTTAAAATTTTAAGTTAAGTCAAGAAATAGAGTTTGTTCTTATAACACAACCAATTGTTATCTTAATGAAAAATCACATGTTGTCTAAACTTTCATCTTAGTTTAGTTGACTGAGATTTGTTAGTCAGTTCAACTCCTTTAATTGTCATTTTTACTTGGGAAAACCCTTTCAGCTAAATTAAAATAATCTGTTGTTTAAACTCTTGTCCTAGTTCAGTTGACTTGGGTTTTTTAGTTAATTCAAATACTTTAGTAGTTCTTTTAACTTAGGAATCTATTTTAGCTTAACTAACATAATCTGTTAGCTAAGTTGATTTAAGTTTATTAATTAACTGAGCTCCTTAAGGTAGCTGAGTGAACTTGTAAATCATTTTCATTTTAATTATCAGAGTTGATTGACTGGATGTAAAGAAAAATGTGTATTAAACATCTTAAGTTTTGTTTTTGTTTTTTTAGCTTTCTAACATCCATTTCAGCAAAACTACCTGTTAGGTTCATCTTAGAGCTCAGGTTTAAATACCTACATTCCTTTAAATTAATTTTCTGTTGTTTACAGAAAAAAAAATAAAACCCCACAGATTCCATTAAAGTCTATCTGATCATTTCATACAGAAAGTTTGTTTTAAGAACATGACAAGACAATTACTCATGAGCACCCAACATTCACCATTTATTGTGCCATCTTAGTCATCTGAGAAACAGAAAAATCAGTGACGTAGCTCATCAGGCTCACAATCCATCAAAACTCAAAGGCTGCTCCCTGTGAAACAATAAATTTGAACTTGGTCTTGAGCCCAGTTTGGGTGAAGATTAAATTCTGACCAATACTCTAGGAGCAGTAGTGATTCTTGTGAAGTAACAACATAAAGTCTGCATTAATGTAATGTATCAACGGGACACTTGCTATTTTAGAAAAGTTATTCTTTACATTTGCAAAATTTTTAAACTTCATTGTGCTCAGTCACACCTGTTAGCATAAAACTTGAAATATTAAAATAGTACAAAACCTTTGATAAGTGACAGTAAAGATCAGTTTATAACAAGTAAGACATCAAACTCTTGTATTTGTCTTCGTTTACAATTGCAACAAATTCCACAGAACCAATATCTCTGAAAATGAGTGCATGCTTCTGAAACATTTGATAATATGGATATTTCAGAAACATCAGTTTGAGTCTGCTCAATTGCAAAACAAAGGAAAAACTACTGACTTGCATGAGATAAGCATCTGCAAAGTCCAGCATTATATTGTTGTTCACATAAGTTTCTTAAACCATGAACAAATGAGTAATTGTCTAATCTGGAATGTAAAGTGTAGTCATTTAGTGACATACAAAAGTGAGAATGAGAACTTGCAAGAATAAAAAAACAAACAGTAAAATAAAAACTGTCCTTAACACTAAGGAACATACAATTACAGTTCTGCATGGCTTTCTGCAAGAGTCTGTTTCTTAGACCATGCACTAGTGAGATGCACTGCCTTCCACCAATGTTCATTAGGATGTTCTGAATGACTTCAAAGATGTCCTTAAGTTCCTTTGGATAGTCTATGTTGAGGGCAAAAAGAAGGCCCATCAGCATGGAAATGGCACTTGAGACATCCCTCAGATTAGACAGGATTACTGCCGCCTCAAGGACAACCAACACATCGATGATGTCTTCTTCTTTCACCATCGCAATGCCAACTTTCATCCTCTTAGAAAACGTGTCTTCAATACCTGTCGGCTATAAAAGGGTTCAAAGACAAAAAAAAAATTACACAATTACAATTACACAATATCCCTTGTGCTTAAGAATTCATGTCTTTCCAAAGAAGAGCCATACTGATGCTTTGGATGATGGTGATTGGCTTTGGGTAACACTTATTAGTTGTTAAAGTTTTTTCAGAATGAGATATGCACCCCCATGTTACAAATCCATTTCTTGCTTTAAACAAAGACCATGTTCATAAATAACTGAGCATGTCTTCAATTGCAGAATTCAAACAAAATTTTCAATTTAAATGGTAAATGGCCTGTATTTGTATAGCGCTTTACTAGTCCCCTAAGGACTCCAAAGTGCTTTACACATTCAGTCATTCACACACATGGGTGGATGACTGAATCGTGACTCAAGAGTTGACAGTTCGTCTTATAATTGGAAGGTTGCCGGTTCGAGCCCCGGCTCCGACAGTTTCAGTCGTTGTGTCCTTGGGCAAGACACTTCACCTGTTGCCTACTGGTGGTGGTCAGAGTGCCCGGTGGTGCCAGTGTCCGGCAGCCTCGCCTCTGTCAGTGCGCCCCAGGGCGGCTGTGGCTACAATGTAGCTTGCCATCACCAGTGTGTGAATTTAAATCTAGTTATGCTAAATATTGGCTGTGCTCTAAACCAAATCTGGCTGAGAATACATGAAATGTGCAAACTGCAGCTACACTACAGGATCAGATTGTGGCTCCATAGACAATGCTTCTTTAATCAGTTTATTGATTAAAGTTTATTTTTCCCCCTATATTAACAGCATGAAAAAAGAGCATATAGACATGGCTGAACAGGTTGCATAACTGGCACTGAATATCAACATCCACCTTTACCCAGCTGCCCAATGACTCTCGGCCAGTAACCTTTAATTGCTTACCCAGTCTACACAGTCTCTTTTCCAGGGTCCAGGACATTTCACCAAAGTATTGCCCCCCACAGCTGTACCAGCCACTGCAGCCCCTTAAATATCCTAATATCTCTGCCATTACAATATACAATGTGAGAAATCAAACGTAAAGCTGAAGTGAACAGTACAGCAGCGAAATGTCAAAGACCCTGGTGAAGACATGAATAAACACAAGACACTAATAATATCAATGCTAGCTTGCCAGTTAGTTTCTCTGAAACCTAGACCAAATCCAGTGTCAAAGATCTTGTAATAATACATTTGGTGAGGAAAAAGTACACATGTTATCATGTGGCATCTGTTGTTTCATAGATGCCACATGTTTCATTTAAAATCCACTGTGGTGCTGTCATTATTAAATTTACTAAAAGAAACAATGCTAACCTTCACAGTCTTGAAAGTGTGTGAGGGATCTTCCTTTAGAAAATGAGGTCCTCTGTCCTCTTCCTTTGTGTAGGGCTCTGGTCAAAGAAGTCAAAAAGAAAACAAAAACACTTTTTAAACAGTGTTTATGAAGCATGTAGACAGCTCCAAATTCACAGCTTTTTGATACATAATTCCATCAATATATGATTATCATTGGAGATTTTGAATCAGGCTTATCAGGACATTCAAGTAGAATATGATATCCAACCTACCACCAGTATACACAGATTCTGTAAAAGTTACCACACTAAATGTCCAGTTGTGAAATATGATGACAGACTTTACTTATCAGCTTTCTTTCAATGAGTTCATCAGTTGAACTGGATAACCTAAAACTTAAACAAAGGAGAACATTTCGCAGTTGAACACTTACATCATCTCCGAAGCATCTTATGAGCCTAGTTAGCCCTCCTATGCCGCTCTTGATTTTGTACAGCTCCACGAACCTCTCCATAATGGTCAAGCACAGCAAAAAGGAACCCTTTCAGGTCAACAGATGTAAGACGGGCAAATTCTGCTTCAACCTGAGCAATAGAAGAAGAGGGGTGGAGAGTACAGGCAGAATAAAAAAAAAGATTCTTTGAGACCCAAATTTAAGCAAACAGTCATCTGAGGCCCATTAGAGAAAACACAAACACACAAAAGCAAACAAACAAAAAGATGCACTTTACCTGCCGTTCAGCAAACAAGGAAGTTCAGAGAACAATAAGCTCTGTCTTGAAATCTTTTAAAGTAGAATGATTGTGAAAATGACTTATGTGATGTAAAACTTTAGTAAACGTGCGATTAAAAGAACACTGAGTAAAAGGACAAGTAACAATTTCCTTATTCCTCAGATGTTTACCTTGATGAGCAATACTGTTTTAGTCCAACTGCCTCATTAAAGTTACACAACAGGCTTTTTACATTAAAGCCAGCAAGTCCATTACATACTCCCTTTTTAGATCTGAAATACTGTGCACATTCTGTGTATATGTAGTGGACAGCAATTTACCCAAAAGAGTGCAAAGTTTGCAAGTCCACCTCATTTAAATGACAAAGACAGATGTGATCATCTAGACCTGTGAAAATAAATTAATGACAAACTTGCAGTTATGGATGTTATTACAACCACAAGAACCTAAACAGTCTGCTCCATTGCTTTTGTTAATGAATCACTTGTTGGTAACAGGTCTGAATATTTAGTTTATGCCACCTGCATGTGATCATCAATAGTGCCATATTACTTCTTAAGAAGTACCCTGACACTACAATCTTTATATCATTTGTTCTACAGAGCTATTAAGTTACAATATAATCTGTGGTGTTTCCAGTATGACAAAATGCACAAATTGTAACTTACCATTTGACTCCACTGACAAAAATAAATCCCCAGCATCAAGTTTGGCTTCACAGACCTAAAATAAGTAAAATAAAAATATATGTTATAATTATATTGTTTTCGCCATTTATTCATGTTTGCTAATTTTCTGACATATAAACAATGTTAGTTTTGTTACAATACAGAGAATGCAGTTTAATTAAAAGGTAAATTATGCAAAAAAAAAAAAACCTTCTGCAGTATACCATGCCAAAAATCAGTGTCTCTGATGCCAATTATTTTATCACTACAGCTCTTTTAGTATGGAAACTCACACAATCTGGTCATACTGATCACAAGAGTTCAAAAATAAGTTAAAATGGTGAGCTGTTGTTAAGCATAAAGCATTTCAGGGTAACAAATAACTGCACAATAGAACTAAAGCAAAAACTAAACACACTGGAGGACTATCTGATAAAAACTAATATAATGCTGGTTTGTAGACCATATTTTGTCTCAGTCCTCAGTGCACTCTTGCAGCTTAGCATGCAGCAGTTCATAACAACTTAAGTGATTACATAGGGGTAAACAGATGACAACAAGCATCCGAGTCCTGCCAAAAAGTTCTTTTTGAACCCAGTCAGTTATTGGAAATACTGCCAAAATGAACTTCCACCAAAATACAACAGCCTGTGAACTTGAAAGAAATTTACAAGTACAGAGACAATATGAAATAAGCTTTATTAATTAGCTGAGTTAGCTTGCTAATATCGCAACAGTGGTTGAGTGCACAACCTTAAAGCTAGCGGCACAATACTTGTGATTTGGTCAGTGCCACATTAAACCCATAAAAAAGGCCATGTGTCAGTTTATTAGCTCAAGTTTGGTCATGACATACAAGCTGGACCTTGTCCGCTAAAGCTACATTAGCTAAAGCAAACATTTCGGTAAAAGAGAAAAACACACATCATGCCATAGATTCAAAACATGTTCCAACTTTTGTAGCTCTCTTTCCTTATAGTTATAACCAATGTTACTCACCTTGAAAGCATATTCCAAAGAAGACGATTAGAAAACGTCCAAGTAAAGTGAGCATGTCGTTAACCGCCAATTCCCCATGATGCACCTCGGTAGCAGTCACGTGAGGCAGTTTTGAATCCTGCTGTGCTCAACTTACCCACATTGTCAAGTTCACATAAGTTGCTGATTTAGCTGGACATGAGTTTTCAAGTTAGCTTTTTTTGGTGTAATTGGGACGTTTTTAACTTGTAATTCTATGTTATAACAACAACTTCAGTCATCTATCGTCAAACTGATATAGAATAATATGTTGAAATAACAAACATCTAGAATTACATTTTACAGTGTAGTAAAGATTTTTTTAAATAAATGTGTCGAAAGTAAAGATTTTATACCTCTGAACTCCAAATTCTTTAAACTGGTGGGTTTTGAAGAAAGGGTAGTTAATTTGAAATACAAAACACCCTGGAGGCTCTTGATCTGAAGCTTTTCCTAATGATTTTGAAAAATATTTTTGAAAAAGTACCATCACATTTAGTATCTTTTTGGGTTCTTCAAGGGAATTCCCAAGGCAGTAAGCAATCTGGGAGACTTGGATGGACACTAGCTGCAACTGTGTCAAATGTCAGTATGTTTACAGACAACTCTAAACAACATTCATAGTTCTTATTTGGAAGATCGGTTCCAACAATTATCACCTACACCTACACTGACCAGCCACTTTGTTCTGTAGACCTTGCTAGTACCAAGTTGGATCTCCTTTTGCCTTCAGAACTGCTTTAATGGATTCAACAAGGTCCTGAAAACATTCCTCAGAGATTTTGGTCCATAGCATTACACTGTCTGTGGATTTGTTGGCTTCACATTCAAAATGAATCTTGAGATCTGATGACTGTGGAGGCCATTTGAGTGCAGTAAATTCCTTGTCATAATTAAGAAACCAGTTTGGAATGATTTGAGCTTCGTGACACGATGCGTTATCCTGTTGGAAGATCAGAAGAGGGTACACTGTAGTCATAAATATCTAAAGTATTAACATGACTCTTCAGTATATGGAGATAACTTTCAAAGGGCGAGAATGTTGGTTCTTTACCCTTAAATTACCATATAAAGTAATGATCTAAAAAGGGTCTTCTGTTCATGTTGATTTAACGCTAATGAAATAAAGGTATAGCCCTAACTCTGCTCTCAGAGAGGGAGAGAGCAGTTTAGGTACTTCAGTGTATCAGAAATGCAGATCCTTTGTATGTCTGTTTAAAGAATGATGAAGCTTATAGCATCTGCAGAATTACCTCAACTCCTGTAGTCATTGCATTTGATTTAATAATAATAACGATAAGACAAGCAAACAGATAGATAGATTTCAAACATTTTACCGTTTTCCACAACTAAAGAATTACTAAAAGCAACACTGGGGAGCTTGAAATAGATGATCTATAATCATATCACATTTCAGTCCATATCCCTTGGTCTGATTTGACGTAGTTGCATGGAGACAGCTATTTTAATTGGTCTGGGGTTTCATGAATCACCTCATGCTCCCTTTGCTCTCTGGGGCTGATTATGAAAGCTTGCTGCTGCCTAATGGATGCAGAATGAGTTGTCTGTGGTGTCTGTCACCGCCTCTCTACTGCTTCACCCTCTTGTCTCCACCAGTCCTTTTTGTCTGATCACTCACAACTTTCACATCTTTCTGCTCTTTGTGTCTCATAGCCGTGGCCTCAGTGCTTGTCTGGGCTATATGACGAATGGACCATGGTGCAGACAACACCCTTCCATGTGTTTGCATTTTTAAATTTATCTCAGATAGAGATTCAAGAGTAAAAATGACACACCTTATGTTTGAAAAAGCTGTTTGTCCAATACTATCGATGATCAGTTTTTTGAATCAGATCTCTGTTAAGGCTTTTGATTTGGTTTAAATGTAAATTACATTCAGTCTCATACCTGCTTAGCACTCCACAATTTATAATACTGGTGTTATGTTATTATTAATATTTTAAACAGGATGTCTCATTGACTCAAGATCGCTTTTTCAAGAGAGACCTGTGTACAAAAGACATCTACAGATTAAGAGTACACAGACTAGTAGACGGGCAGAAAATTCAAGGACACATTATAGGCGTTCGGAAATTAAGAAAAGCATGTGCAAGGACAGTTGCATACAGTTTCCCATATTTTACGTTGTAATGAAATCACAGAATGTAGCTTTGCAGTCTTTTGTAGTCTTTCCATTTGTTTTTTTTTTTCAAGTTTAATGTCAGTAAGAGGCACAGCTAATGATAAAATGTCCAATGACCTGTCATTGTACCCATATAAACTATCACCATAAAAAATAATCAAGCTCAGACAAAATGACAGATAGTACAATAGTTAATGAGAACCAAGATTTGTTTTTTTTAATTTGTATTTTATTTATATTTTATATGACAATGGAGGGTTTTAATATGGACTGTATGGTGGATACTGACCTTGGTGACCTTGTGAATAGTTTTCAGTTGGTTTTATCAGAATGAAAAACAAGCTTATGTTTCATAAGATAATTTTGAAATGCCAGCTTTGGATTTTTCAATAGCCAGATCAAGAAGGACCCAGTGGCATATACGATCGTGTCATCTGCATAAAAATAGGTTTCAAGGTTTAGGAGGTGTAGATTATACTGTAGAAGGTGAACAAAAGACATCTAGCAATGAAATCCTGTGGAATGCCTGTAGTAATGACAGGGAGACTTGACCTGAAATCTTTGGAGACTGCTGATAGAAAGATTGTCATAAAACCATTTAATAGACTGTCATCTAAACTAATTGTAACCGATTGTATCAAAGGGGGAAATTAACCATAGAAACTAAAACCATTTTTCTGTTCCAGGCCAGAAACATGCTGGCTTCTGCTATAAAGTTGGGATTTTAACATTGAAGTTTATGAGGATTGACTTTAGGAGACAGACTCTTAGCTACAGGTTTTGGTACTTCATCTAAACTATGAGGTTGGAAAAATCTTTATTTACATAAATAATATAATTAAATCGATATAGAGTCTAGTTATTCTATTGTAATATTTTACCTTGGACAAACTCTTTCATTGTGTAAAACAAATTTTCAGAAGCTATGACTAGATATCCTTAATTTATTTCTTATTGTAATGTTATTTTTAGAAAATTGATTTCCAGTGAACCAAAATGCACATCCAAAGGTCTGTAGTTCTTGCTGTGTAATATAGTCATTACATACTTGTGTTTCCAGGTTGAAGGACTGCTAACAGTGGAGAAAAGCCTAAAATGATGAACAACAGTCGACCAGTTCAGGACTAATTCAGACTTCTGTGTGGGTGGAGGAGGAAGACTGAAGAGAGACAAAGTAAACCACATGATCAGGCCTCGGAAAGGCTCCAAATCGGTGATGTTCCCCTCAGGCAGGGATTACCTCCTCCCCGTCGTCTCTCTCTCCATCTCACCCACTCACCCTCCCTCATACAACAGAGCAGCCGTCCAGCTCCAAGACTCTGAGCCGTGAGAGCGCACTGTGCTCGCCCACCCGCACACAAACACACACGTACTCTAACATCGCTTTTGCATCCTGCTCATGGTCGTTGGCCTGTTCTCCTCAGCTGCTGCTCCTGCTCTAGTTCTAGACCATGAAGAGGCCCAAGCAGCAGACTGGGCCCTTGAGCTTCCTAAATTTCTTCAGCCGAAAGCCCAAATCAGAGCCAAGGGCGGAGAGGCCTGTGGAAGCCTGTCCCAAAGAGGAGGTGGCCATTACCCTGACCCCAAGCGAGCATCCAGAACAGGTAAGATTGATGCTTTGTCTGCTTGGAGTGAGCATAAGCAATGAAGTTCTTTATTTGGGTTTATACAAGTTTTGGTAGAGTATGGTAGAGTATTTTGGCATATATGTATACCATTTTGAAATCTGCATTTATTTTTGAAATTTGTAGCTCATACATGATCATCATCCTTCTGTCAGTCAGAAGATGAAAATGTCTCACAGATAATGTCGAAAGAAAAACGACAAAGCTATTGATCATTAACTTTAGAGCCATGCCCGTTTGCTTGCTTTGTTCTGCGCTGCTACTGAACAAATCCATTAGCGTGTTTGTACAATTAATTGGTCATTTGTACAAATGACGTTGCCAAGAAACCAAATGAATTCCAGCATTCCAGCTATGTACACACTTACCAATACCCCCTTCATTTCTAAGAGCCTTTCATTCTCACAAGCGTGCTGTGTTTGGATTTGGTAAATCACCATATCCTGTAACTGTTCTTAGGACCTCACAGCAGAAGAGGCTGGAGAATCAAGAGTTTCTGGAGCAGAAAAAGGAGAAGGAGGAGGTCCGCCAGCATCACTGGCTGAGGTGGGCGAGAACAGCGCTGCCACAGTCGAGTGCGTGGGTGGGGTCAGCCGGGTGTCCACCGATGTCCTGTCCCTCTCCTCCTCCAGCCAGGACCAGCTATTGGACGAACACCTAGAAGAATGCCCACTGTGCCTGCTCAGTCAACCGCGCTGCCACTTCCCACGACTCACCTCCTGTTCTCACAGGGCATGCTCTGACTGCCTACGCCAGTACCTGCGTATTGAGATATCGGAGAGTCGGGTGGGCATCGCGTGCCCGCAGTGCCCGGAAACACTGGCACCTCTGGATGTTCGTGCCATTCTGGATGATCGGGCATTGCTGGAAAGGTTTGAGGAGTACCAGTTGAGGCGTTTTCTGGCTTCTGATCCAGATACACGCTGGTGCCCTGCGCCTGACTGCAGGTGAGACGTGAACTGATACCATCTACCAACAGGCTGTTTTAGGCATCAAGAACAGTCAAGAACAGTTACAGCGTACTGTAATAAAACTAGAACATCTTTTTTTTCAGCCTATATCTAATAAAGAGAACCTGTTAATTAGAAGGGAGAATAATACTTTGGAAATTAACAATAATGACTTTGTTTTGTGAAAAAATAGGTCTTTTATTGACATGATTGACACAGCAACAATCCACTACAATTTAATTACTTATTAAAAAAAACGTTAGAGCTAATCCAGCACTACAATGTGGCAGCCCTTGTCAAATTCTTGTCATCCCACCGCCGGCTTTATTTTGTAAAACACAAGACTGACGCATTTGTCACTGTTAGAATAATTGACTTAGATTTAAAAGGATAATTGGCAGAATTTTTAAAGCATTTTCCATGGTTCACCAAGTTTGCTGCAGTTTATATATTTTGCAGATCCTGGAAGAGAATGGACTGTGAAAAAAAAAGGAAACAGTCCTCTACGTATTGGTAACAGTTACTCTTTGAGGCATCCTAATAGGCCTCAAACAGAAATACCTAAAAGATTTCCCTTAGTGAGATGTAAGAAACATTCACATTTAATCGGTTTAAAATATTATTAGTGACGTGCTTAGCATTTATGGCGCTATTGTACTGTTACTCTTTTTCCCTCAGAGTAACTGCCTGAAATATATCTTGCATTGAGTTGCAAAGCTCAGCTGCAATATGATTGCATTACAAAATCGATCCTTGATGTCGTCGTAAATCTTACGAGGGAAAGATGTATTTTTTTTCTTTCTGCTGACATTGGCGTCAATCAGCTCTCTTTTTTTTTTCTGTTGTTCAGAACTGGCGCTGACACTGATCCCTTGCTATATCAGCTTAATGTTCATGCATGGGTAACTGGATAAGGGGGGCTGATGGGAAGTCACGACGTGCGTCCATTTTTTTGTGTGCAACGTGTTAAGTTGATATTTTGTGGTCAAAAGCACGTACGCACCAGGGCTCAGGACCCCGTTCAGTGAAAGTCTGTCTGTGCTTGCTGCTCAGCGATGATGAATGAGAGGAGCAAAAGTCAATACACAGTGGTGAATTAAATATAACGCAGAGAAACAGGAGATCCTGTTTTTAAAATGTCTACAACAAATTCAGTGTGTTTTGCGTTTGATTTATTAGAACGCTGTACAAGTGTGGTTAAAGGCATTTTGAATAACAGTCAATAACACCTCTCACATAAAAGAGACTTTGAAGCTGTGATTAATTATGTAAACTGGTCTTTAACAGTTATGATTGGTGCATTCCTGTGTTCCCAACATGCAGAGATTCCCTGAGGTCTTAGTGACAGAAGCTTAGCTGAAGATAATGTCGGGAGAAAGACGAAAGACTCTCAGAGAGAGGGTGTGAAAACTGTGTGTTTTTGCCCTAGGTGTGACTGTCTAACACACACTTGGGTCTATGAGTGCACCTGATCATATTTTATCTACATGTGTAATGCAAGTAGGAATTATTTAGATATCTCAGTAAAAAAACAAAACAAAAAACCTCTTCCAGATTAAAAGTACCCTCTGGGCTTCAAGTTATTTTATAACCATAATCCAACATGTTACAGAAACATACCCCACACATTTGTGATGTCAGAGTAGGGGGTCTATACGTTTCTGAAATTCACAGGATTGTATTTAAGTGTGGCCACAGTGAACAGCAATTAATACTTTTGATTTTCAGCACTCCTTTGTTCTAAGAGGATTTTCTTGGGGCTAACACAAACAAACATGTTAAATGAGCTGACTTACCCATATCAGACACAAATTATTCATCAAAGCAGACTATTTTTAGATGTGTTAGGCTTTGTCAACACACACAAAATCATTAATTACAGTTATGTACTTGCATTCCTAAACATACACATTTGTTTTAGTGGCTGAATTTTATACTGTATATGTATATATATATGTGTGTGTGTGTGTGTGTGTGTGTGTGTGTGTGTGTGTGTGTGTGTAGTACATATATAAATATATAAAGTAAAATTAGAATCACTTCAAGTGGTCATTGGCTTTGCAACTGTTTCTTTCTAATTTCTTTGTATGACAAAGCGTAGAAGTTTGTACACAATATAAATAATCCAATTATTGCTTGTTTCATGGGCACAGGATACTCACTGGTATCTAGAAATATTTTATGCATGAACGGCAGCTTTGTTCTTCAGCCAGACATGTTGGACTAGAGAATCAAAGTCACTTCAAATCTGGTCTGACACCGTAGTGGAATCAAGGTAACGCTGTAATTATCTTCTAGTCTGTGTCGCCTTCAGCCTGTTTGATTCATTCGCCTGTCTGACAAACAGAAAACCACACAGAGCTGGAAATGCCAGCCTGTCAGAGCCTTAGTTTTTCACAGCAGAGTTTGATTCCCAGAGGCCTTCAGATTATTTAAGATTGCTTTTACTTTTTTTATTTTTTTGGTTGTAGCTAAATCACATAATCTTGTGAACATGCTTGTATCAGAAAATGGGGACGCTACTGTCTCTGTTCCTCATAAAATTTATCTGATTTTATTTAACAAATGTGAAAAAAAAAGTAAAAAAAAAAAATCAAGAGCCTGTAACTTTAGCATAATCTGCAGTTTCCTAGCAACAAGGGAGGTGTAGGTTTTGCCCCAATCCTAACCCAACAAAGAAGAAAAAACACCACAACTTTAAAGTCAACACTGCACTAAATGAATGTTTGTTAAAAAAAAGCACATCAAGCACCCACACATGACCAGACTGCCTCATTTTTTTATTTAGTTATTGATACAAAGTTTTAAAAGTCATATTTGGGTATGGAGCCAGTAAGATTTTTGTTATTATCATGTATCTATTTATTATCAGATGATAGGTTTTCAATTCTGGAAAGCAGTCCCCCAGAATCCCCATCAGCCAACCGAACGTCTGATATTTTTCTGTCATTTTTATCTGTAGTTTCTCTCTTTCCTCAGCTATGCTGTGATAGCTTACGGCTGTGCAGAGTGTCCCAAGCTGAGCTGTGGCCGTGAGGGATGCGACACAGAGTTCTGCTACCACTGTCGGCAGCTGTGGCACCCCAACCAGACGTGTGACCAGGCCCGGCGTCAGCGAGCCCGCCACACCTCAGGCGGCAACGATGCCTCTACATTGTACGTCTTCAATGAAGAACCTGGAGGAGGTGAGACAGGAGCCATGTGATTAAGTGAAGCTACAAGTCGTTTGTGGGCCTCTTTGCTCTAAACAACCACTTGAAAAAGTCTACCTGGTTTTGCCACGAGTACTTCCAGGCCTTTGTGGTTTTCAGGTTTGTTAGACAGATAGATAAACCAAACAGACTGAAGTCCTGTCATGGTTGTACTGTAATTTCTTTCATAATTTCCATTCAATTTGGCAGAGCCAGTAACTTACGGTAACATTGCAACATTTCATTTTGGGAAAAGTTACCTCACTTTCGTTTCACATCCTGGTATATTATAGAAACAAGTGTTTTTTGGAGGGTGGTAATGTGCAGGCTTTTTTTCATGGCTTCTAAGGCAACTAGCAAAGATTTCTGGAAATTAGTCTTGTAAAAAAATAAAGTTTGCAGTCAGGTGAAAAAATAAGTACATACCATGATGTAGCTTGTAGAAATAACTTTAGCTAACTTGAAAACTAAACCGTTTTCCATTTAGTTTTATGATCCCTTTAGAAGTTGTGGAGTAATTTTGACCCACTTTTCTTTACAATGTTGCTTCAGTTCATTGAGCATTTTTTATGCACAACTCTCTTAAAGTCCTGCCACAGTCACTCAGGTTGAGGTCTAGACTTTTACTGGGCCATTGTCACACCTTGATTCTTTTCTTTTTCAGCCATCCTGTTGTAGATTTGCTGCCGTGCTCGGGATCATTGTTCAGTTGCATGATCCAATTTTAGCCAAGCTTTAACTGTCAGACAGAGGGCCTCACATTTGATTCTGTTAGATTTTAGTATACAGAGGAGTTTATAATTGACTCAATAACTGCTGCCAAGGTCCTTTGGCTATAAAACAAGCCCAAATCATCACGCCTCCACCACCGTGCTTTTGGACTGTACATTATTAGTAAACATCTCCACTTTAGTCTCATCTTTCCAACTATATTTTTCTGAACAAAATAGTGCATGTCTACAAAAATTAAACTGGTTCTTTAAGATGACATATAGATATTGCTTGTCAAGTTTGTAGTAGCTGAAGTATTTCCTCTGTTGCAGATGCAGAGGAAATCAAAGCATGCCCTCGCTGTGGTGCCTACATCATGAAGACCAATGATGGCAGCTGTAACCGTATGAACTGCACTGTGTGTGCCTGTCAGTTCTGCTGGCTCTGTATGCAGGAGATTACTGACGTGCACTACCTCAGGTATGCTGTTCATGCTAAACTCACAAGAACAAGAAAACTAACAGCCAGAAGTCCTATTAAATACTTACTCTAATGTCAAGGTTGGCTGTGTAGCAGGCAGGAGTAGGACCCAAACTCAGGACTCGGAAACATGACGGGTAAACCAAAAGCAGTTTTGTTCAACTTAAACTTAGTGCAAAAGTAATGCAAGTCAGAAAACAAGGAAAACTACATTTATGAATGCTCAGGGAACTCACTGCAAGAGACAACACAACCATGAAAGAGGACACAACAAAAGGCAAAGGGAAAACTGAGACAATATGGGAACAGGTGAGAGGTGGGAGGACTGCTGAAACCACTCAGATAACTAGACAGGGGAAGTAGAATTGAATACAAAGCACAAGAGACAAGATGTCATCAGAATAAAACAGGAAATGACTAACATGGACCTGGACTAAGACATGTGAACTTGACACAGACAGAAGGCAAAGCAGGGAGACAAGTTAGACTAAACACAGGGGATGCCCAGGACAAAACACAAAGACGAGGCTCGGAAGTAACATAATGAAGCAAGAAACCAACAACTAGAAACTGTAGAAAGCAAAACTCAGGAGCAAAAGGACATACTGAACTCAGAACAAAATAATCCAGAGCATGAACTTAAACCAAAGACAGAACCATGAAAAACAAACTCAAAACGCTGGGTTGAAAAACTAGGACTCTAAAGCTATAAGCCTGCTGAACATTGCCTGGTTTGAATTTCTTAGGCTTAGTTATAAGCAGCTGGTCAGACAAAAGCAACCGTCATTGGTTTTGGTAGCTGTAAAATGTTTGAGGGGGATGTTCAATGGCAAAAGTTCATCCTAAAAACAGTCAACTTCAGTGCATCACAACTGCTAATGCATCAACAATGCAGTACCTAGGCAGAGATAAAAACCGTGCCAGTCAGGGAAGCATGCCCGTATTTCATAATTTAGAAGCTGCACTAGTTTAAATGGTTCATCTCAGCTTTCATTTGTTTTCGATTCTTGGAAGGGAGTCACTGCTGACTTGACATCAGTTATTCACCTCCAATGTTTCTCCTTCCATACTCCTAATCAGCACAATGTGTAAGTCGAGCAAAGACTGTGTTTCTCAAGCTCTTATTTGATTGTGTTTCTATATAAATAATCTTCATTAATCTTAATTTCAATGCATATTTTAACCCCTGCTGGTTCATGCTCATCCTGCAGTAGCAGCTACAAGTTGAACAATGTTACTGGGAATACATGAATATTACCTGTGTCTTATTCATACTTTAACACAGTAAAAACCACAAAAGCGTGGTAATCAGGTTGTCAGGCATACGATTAAAAACTAACCTCAAATATATAAAAATATATTATTATAGACTCTGTCTTAATATAGCCCTATACAGGATAACCAGCTATTTTCTACAGGAAGACAAAGTGCTACATTTAAACTTTGATTAAACTAAAAAAAATTAATACACTGTAGTTGGATACGTAATATGCACTGTATCAAATTTTAATCAAAGTTGTTGTTTTTTTGTCATCTGAAACCGACTATTTCTGATGACCTTTTTTATTTAATTTTGTCCTCCTTTCCCCGCTTCCTTTGTTCTCTCCTCTCCCTTCGGTCTTTTCTGGCTTTCATATAACAAATTACAGTGGATGTCGTACAGAATGGCAAAGCTTTTAACGTCAGCCAGTTCAGAATAACGCAGCCATAATCTCTTACCATAATTTCCCCCACTCATGCTTTTAAAATCCCCAAAGTGGCCTAAATGCATACTTCGAGAAAAACATAGCCCTCGGGTGCTATTTGTGTTCTTTATAAAAGTTATTTTTCCGCTTGATTAAAAATCAGACAGCACTCGTCACATTGTATTACTCTTCTAGACAGTTAAAATTACACCACAGCACCAAAGGCTGGTAGCAGATTAAGGTAACACTGAAGGTAAAATAGACTTTTTTATCCAGTCATATTTTAAGTAAGAGACTAGCTATTGCTGATAAACCAATCCAGGCAGCTTGGTTTTACCAATTTCTCTATCGGAAATGGTTAAATATGATAAATGAGTATTTGAATAAATGATAAGTAGTAAATGATTGCACTTCAGGAAATGAAAGCAGGACTATAATAAGGAATCCATATCAAAAATGGTTTATTTGACATCAGACCTACATGATGATGCTTTGTTGATTATAGCAAATGATTATGAGGGCATTTATTTGAAGTCTTAAAATAAAGTACCGCTCATTTTTACAGGAATTTAATTTGTTTTTGCACATCAAAAGGGAGTTACTGTAAGGGATCACCAAGTCTGCAGGGAATGTCTGTACCAAATCTTTTGTTGTTTTACAGTAACTGATCTCTCTTGATGTGTCTGCTTTGTCTCTCAGTCCCTCAGGATGTACATTCTGGGGGAAGAAGCCATGGTCTCAAACCCGCAAGGTACTGTGGCAGGTGGGGATGTTGCTCGGAGCACCTGTGGTCATCTCCCTTATAGCAGGCATCGCCATCCCAGTCATCATTGTTGGGATACCAATCTACATGGGCCGCAAGGTCAGTAAAGCCCATGTCACACTGTGTAACTTGTTAACTTTGTGCTGTATATTAATGTATTGTTTTATGCTGTTTATAGCAATAACATGTCTGCTTACCTTGCACTTCACATGTGACTAGTAGATCAAAGCTCCCCTTACCTTAGAAACTAAAAACATATCCTAGGGAAATTAAGCTGCAAATGAAATCCCCTTAGATATGATTAGTTTTCTTTTTGTCAGAGCCATGGTGTGTCTTATAATGTCTTCACAGGCATGCTGCAGTGTGTGTGTGTGTGTGTGTGTGTGTGTTATTGGGCATGAGTAAATGGCTGCAGAGATAGAAAATGAAAACTCTGAGCACTTTGAATTTCAGTAATGTGATTTGTGCTCTGTTTATTACCTTCCAGGTCCATGGTCGTTGTAAGAAAAACAATATCTCAGGAAGTAAGCACTACTTGACTGTGGCAAGTGGGGTGATGATGTCAGTGTTTGTGTCACCGGTCATAGCAGCTGTCACTGTGGGTAAGGAACATAAAATAGTAATGTTACATTTTTTTATCCTGCAAACCAGAGAGAACATTCAAAGGGCAAAATGTTGTTGTTGTTGATCTTGTGTTATAAAGAATTAATTTCAGTAAAAAAAAAAATGGATAAAACTGCAGAAAATGTATCAACTCAATTTAAAACTTAAAGTGAAAGGAATAAATAAACCTTTTGTAAAAAACATTCAGTCCATTCAAAAACTGAGCGTGCCATATGATTTAGTAACATGTGGAAACATCTTTGCCAGTCGCAAATTCAAGTAAATGCTTTCTGTATGACTGTATCAGTCTTTCACATCATTGTGGAGGAATTTTGGCCCACTCGTCTTTACAGTGTTGCTTCAGTTCATTGAAGTTTGCTGGCGCTTGTTTATGCACAGCTTACTTAAGGTCCTGTCACAGTATTTCACTCAGGCTGAGGTCTGGACTTTGTGCCACTTCAACATCTGATTCTTTTCTTTTTTGGGCATCCTGTTGTAGAGTTGCTGCTCTGCTTGGGATCATTGTCCAGTTGCATGATTCAATTTTAGCCAATCTTTAGCTGCCATACTTGACTCTAGAGTGCTTTGGCATGCAGTGGAGTTCATGGTTGCACCCGGCAGCACCCGGCTGCTACGTTCCCTGTTAATTTGTATAAAAAGCATCAAGGATGTACTTGATGAGAGTTAGAGCATAGAGTGCTGTGAAAACTTTCTTTTTTACATGACTGTATTTTTGCTTTCACCCTGAAAGTTTGATGATGAACTGATCCCACTCTGCCTTCTGTGTTAGCTCACACTAACATGTCTGACCTAACAGCAGCTCTAAAGCATGCTGCTAAACAAAAAAATATCTCCCAAAATCATAAATCTGTTTGTTTTCTAAACTCATCCTTGACTTTTAATTAATAAGTCTGCGTGTGTTACCTCTATGCAGTACTGCACAGTTTATTTTCCTATATAACTCAGCAAGACAGTGAAGAATTTTTCCTAAACTGCTGTATTTCTTCCATAAATTCTACAGATATGAATTTGCAGCCAAGCAATCTGCATAGGGTTTAGTGCCAGCCATACAAATATCCACAAGCCAGGCTACTGTATACAAACATACCACGTTATTTCATTGCTCCACACACACACAGTGCAAAGTAGCATTTCAATGACTCATGCTACTTTAGATAACAGTCCCAGCCGTGACAGAAATTCTTAAGACTTCAGTAGAGTCTTATCTTTCCCCCGCAGTGTCACAGCCATAACTGTACCCCACTCTGACTGGTCCTCGCTTGCCGCACAGAAACTCAAAGACACATTTAGCCGCATTGTACTCGTCACCTTACCTCTCACCCCTGCATGTACAACTATGCTTGCATACTGTGCAGTTTCTTTAGCCATTTTTACTTCATTTTCTCGCCGCCATATGTTTTGTCGAACATCTTCTATTTTGTGCTCTCACTGCCCTCCAACTGTTGTTTTGTTTCTCATATTTGAGTCAAAGCACTCTGTTTTTTTTGTGTGTGTGTGTCTCTCTTGGACACAGACGAACACTGTCTTTCGCTTTCACTCCTCTCCCTGTGTGATCTGTTTGGCCGGCAGGTTCATCCTCTTGCCCTGGTTTCACCCTCTTGCTGAGTCAATAGCGCCCCAGTGTTCCCGCTGTGTTAATGATGTCCCTTTGTTTGGCTGGCACTCTTCTTTGTGTTCTCAAACTCCTATCTCAATCACAGGTTGCATAATTGCACAGCGTAGGGAGGCTGCTGGTCATCAGGCTTGGGCTTTATTCAAAGCACTTTTGTGAAGGTTACGAAGGACAATCAAAAGAAGTACAGCTCGTTAAATAAAATTTGACTTTCCCAGCGTAGCTGTGCCCTGCAACATTCTAATTTTCCTCTGCTATTATGATGAGTCGATCCATAAGAGTGACTAATGATTTATTTTTGTGAAAACTGTCTTATTGTATCCTGACAGGGTATGGACTGCACATTTTTAGAGCTTCTAAGGAAACATCTGTGTTCATCTCTACATTCACAAATGTAACAAAGAAGACACTTTTTGTTTAGGTGTCTACTGCGCAATTGTCCGCACCATAATCAGTTCATATAAATAACAGTAATTAACCAGGAAACACATTTTGCTTCTCTTTCTAATTATTTTCCTCCTATAATAAATACTATATACAGCATAAAATCCTGTATATAAATGATGATCATGATCAAAAGGATGAAATAGGAAAGTTAAAAAAAAGTTTGTTATTGCTAAAATAGAATAAAACACAGCTTCTTACAAACAGCACATAAAATAGATGACTAAATGAAGATCCGGTTGCCTCGTCTGCAACTAAAATTATTTTTAGAAAAGCTTGGAAGGAAACCAATGTTACTCACTTAAAGAACATAATGATTATGAGGATATAATTTCAGGGAAAATGAGTATTTCTTCCTTTTTTATGTCCACTCTATATGCCTAATTTTTTCCAGTTACTTATGGCTAAAACGCCTCTAAAAAAAAGCCTGTGTCTATAAGTGCCTGGCAGCTTGAATGTGTCCAGTCCAGGGTAAAGCAGGAAAGGCTCCCCCTTGTGTTTGTTTTGTGTTGTTGTTGTGATAATAATAATAATAACAATTATGATGATATTGATAAAAAGACAATAACTGAAGTCCTTAAAGGGGCACTTTGTGTAAAAATAGAATATAATGCAATACTTTTGACCTCTTCAATTAAGGCCAAAAGTCTGAAAATCGATCATATCATGTCTTGATGCATTCTCAATCATCCAGGTAAGTAAATCTCCAAAGGCTGATTCTGTTCATCTGGACGTAGCGTTTTCAGTGGGAGAAACGTTTCGTCACTCATCCAAGTGACTTCTTCAGTCTCAGCTGACTGCAGGTTTCCCCAAACTTATAAACAGTACATTTGCATAATGACTGAAACCAGCCCAATGAAGGAACAATGGGCTGGGAGGTCAGGGAGGTCAAATGTACTGTTTATAGGATTGGGGAAACCTGCAGTCAGCTGAGACTGAAGAAGTCACTTGGATGAGTGACGAAACGTTTCTCCCACTCAAAACGCTACGCCCAGATGAACAGAATCAATCTTTGGAGATCGATCATATCATCATATTTTGATTTCAAATGCACTACCGTAGCACACAGAGGCAAGACAATGATCAAAAACCCTTATGGGCCTATCTGTAATCCAGTGCTTCACTATTGCAAAGACATTTCGGTTATATGGTTATTAACATTAAGCACAAAGTCCAGAAAAGTCATTATGAAAAATATGTTAAGAACGAGGTCTTTACTCTTTGCTGTTTTCTTTCAGGTGTGGGTGTACCGCTAATGCTGACTTATGTCTATGGGGTCGTTCCCATGTCACTCTGTAGGAACGGTTGGTGTCGACCACAGAGTGAGCCCCCTGAAACACACAAAATCCAGCTGGAAGACTTAGCCAACTGTGAGTATCAATAATTTAATCGGTCTATAGTTCAGGTTAGGGATATTGTCTGACCGTATGAAGGCATACATGAGTAGTCGGTTATGATGTGTGCTCCGAATTTCGACCCGATCTGATGAAGTTTCAACTTCTCTTATAGATCTTCTATTCTCTCATGTAGTCAGTGATCACTGGACGGGTCAGAACAACCCAGCACTCAACAACACCAGCGTCCAAGAAGTTCGAGTCAGTGTACAGGAAGTTGGCGACCTCCCAAGTACGAGCACCACACCGCCAGAGCCAGATAGATATGCGGGATTGGATGAAGCCACAAAACGCCATGGATACACCCAGCAGGACAGCCAGTCTGACTGCAAGGTGGTTATTGTGCCTGATAACAAGACTGATGAGATGCAAATGATTCCTTTAAGGTAAATATTGCCTTTACAATTTCCTCAGGTGTTTACATGTTTTTACAAAGGACTTTAATATCTGAAAGCAACCATTTATAGTTTCTCCTGCTTTAATGCCTATACTTAAGGTCAATAACATGTTTGTCCAATGACTGATGCATTAACGTTTAATATAAAATAACTTGCCACTTGCACAGTAATGTGTGTAATGGTTTTAGGTATGCTCTCGCAATTAAATTAAAGATATCCTGTGGAAATTTTCTTATAAGCAAACAAAAGTTATTCAGAGTTAATCGAGAAAATGTTTGGCTTGAAGTCACTCCCATCTGAGATGTGAGTGGAACATATCAAGAAAGCAGAGTCCTCCTCGCTACGGAGCTGTCATTTTAAAGTAATGTCACTGTGCAGCTGCGTCATCTGTTTTGTTACAGCAGCCGGCCGCTGCATTTTATTATCTCTGTTAGATGAGCATAAAAGTTTTCATGGCATCCTTGATTTAAACTTGAAAAATGATGGAGTGCTAGCCTTTATTTACACTGACAGATGGGAGACACGGCGGGAACAAATCAGAGATGACGAGATGCGGGAAGTTGAACTCAACACAAGACACAGAGAACAAAACAGGAATTAAACAGGAAGAGAGACAGAACAGGACCGGATAATGAGATTAACTTGCAGACAGACAAGGCTAACACAAAGATGAGACAGAGGGAACAGGACAGGAATGCTAAAGGGAACTAATAAACCTAAAATCATCGACACTAAGAAGTAGAGGCAAAAATAACAAAACAACAGGGAACCAAAACCAGGGATCAAAATAACTTATAAGACCAAGGAAATACAAAAACACTATTAACATAAACCACTTTAAAAATCCAAAAAGAACAAAGAACTGACAAAACTGTAAACTCTGGGTCAACACTCCATAGATCTTGACACCAGAATAGCTGTGTATATACATTTTTTGTTAGTCTTACAAACATATATTTGCTAAGTCTGACTTTCTCCGTGGTCCATATAGTCTGACTTCCATAGAGGATACACCCTGTCACCTCACCCCTCCCTCTTTGAGAGACCTTTTTAGGTATTCAGACTTCCTTTAACATGCTTAGAATCATTTTCAAGTCAGCGGCAGGTGGATGGAGTAGAGAGGAGGTGAGGAGGCACAAAACAGAAACACGAAAAGCGCCCATCTCTGTTTATTTGCAAGCACTCCTCTTCTGCAGCGGAGGCTGGGCCATTGCTGCATTTGTTGGTGCATTACCACCACTTGTTGGTCAGTGGGATAAAGCAGCTGTTACATATTGCTATTAGAGTTCAGGAGATACACCTTAAAGTTAATGGCGCATACAGTAACCAAATAGACAAATGCACACACAACTGAAGCAAACCATCACAGTATTCTGTATATCAGTCTTTGCTTTTAAAACAGTACTTGTGCAAGTACTTGCTTGTATTTCTTGTAAATGCATTTCTAGACTGATTCGATAATGTTTCGTAAAGGCTCTGTAGTGTGCCACTATGTCTCATCACCAATGACAGCTCTTTATGACTCTCTCTGTGAGCTTGATGTCTTCTGCTAAATAATGATTTTTGGACCGACTGCAGTGCACTATGAAATGGCAATATTTTTGGACGGTACTGTATAATGACTCCAATGTGTTTCTTCATTGTGACCGCAGGGAAAGAACGAATATTGAGGTTCGCGTTGAAATTGAGACCCACCCCAGGGGCGCCCGCCAGTCCAGCCTAAGTAGCATCCTGTCTAGCCGCAGCTTGTCAGCGGAGTCACTGGGACAGCCGCAGCCCCAGTCCCAAGACTACCTGTGTGCCTCAGAACGAGAAGAGAGACGAGAGGGGGGAGAAGGAAGAGGAGGAGGAGGAGAGGAGCAGGAGGGACGAGAGAAACCAGGAGGGGAAGCAGGAGAAGACGAAGGGACGGTTTTCCCAGTCTTTGAAACGGACGGTGTATGAGGTTCTTCAATGCAGGTGTTGTGCTTGGTTGAAGATTTCGTCAGGTTTTATGGATGTACACTAATCCATCACCTGACATTGGATTGACCTGAGAATAGTTGGCAAAGGTCACCTTCTGCTTCCAAGATGGGCCCTCCAACCAGATGCCTTGTAGCTGCACCCTCTGAGGAAGATGCGGGTTTAGAAATAAAGATGAGAGTGTGTGTTTGAGTGTGTGTGTATGAGACAAAAAGCATGAGGCTATGATATTTTAAAAAACCCAGGAGGGCTATATACTGTAAAGCAGACAGGAGAGCATGTTAGCCGACTAGTCCAGTCTGTTTTTTTTCTATGTTGTCCTTTCTAAAAGAAACTACCTTTCTCTCCCTCTTGTTTAAGTCTATTTCATGAAGTCCTCCCCTTCATCTGGCTCTGCTCTTTAAGCGATCTTGCCTTCCTCACCCTTTACAAATTCAGAGACCACCAGAAGCATGAATTGTTTTATGGGGGACTAAGACTCAAATATCCTGTCAGTGACTTGATGTAAACATTTTCCCAAAACATGCTGCAAAACAGGATGATTTTTTTCTTTTGTTTCAATCTAAATCGGTATTTCAAGCATTTTATGATGCAGTGTTCACACATGAATTGGGCAACCTTAAACAGATGATGCATGCTGCACTGTTCAATTACGCTTCTGTCAAAGAAGTCTAGTGGAAGATTAAATTTGAAGCTAAAGCCTCTAACTGCTATTTTTTATTGGATTCAGGGGTGCTCTGTGACAGTGTGCCAGTGACTAGAGGGCTTCTAAATACCAAGAATTACGATTTATCACAGATCCAGTCTTCCATGAAAACAGGTGGAGGCGGGGTCGGAGGGTTTTTTTGCATTGTTTCAGTGCAGCTTTCAGCTTTCAAGAAGCTGTTTCTTTTTTTAAACTGAAGAGGGAGATGATTCTTTAGTTTGTAAAAATGCTCACTCTGATGCAGGACGACACGGGAGCAACACAACCTTCTTGAATTTTAAAAAGCTGCATGGTTCTCCAACTTGCTGTATCCAGAATAACAACACATTAACACGTGCAGATTGGCACATACTCACATGATCACATGCAAAGCAGTCAGTGTAGTTGCAGTAGTGTGTGCTGCTCAGAGCATTAAATATAAACTAAAGACTCTCTCAAATGACCACAGAGCACCAGAAATTACTACAACAGCAAGCATGCCACCGCAGGCTAAACCGTAATAACCCGTTCTAGATGATTTGTGAGAAATCCCTGACTATACAGTACACGCACTGCTTAGCTTCCTGAGTGTGAAATACTTGTGAGATGAGCTTAGACTTAAAATGAGAAGTCATAATCTGTGCTGGGTTGTGGAGAGAATTTAAATAAATATTTCACCATGAAGGAAAAAAACAAACTTCACGTTCTCTATGTCTCAGAAATTATTTTTCTTTGGTACAGGTGCTTGCGGTTGTGGTCAGAAGATTACATTAACTCATCCATGGGCATGGATGTTAGGGTAATGTGGTGGCTTTAAATTATTTCTTTGAACTGTTCTTTGTCCAGAGTGGAATGATTGTACAGCATACATCTTTAATGACTTTTTTAAAAAAGGATTGGGTGGACGAGTTTGAATTTATTTTGAATTTTCTCTAATTCGCACGGGGTTAAAAGTATGCATACTGGCTCAAATATGTACATACACTCACTTAATTTTTGTGGTGGTAAAGGTTCTTCTGTGTCTTTTGACAAGGCCAAGTACTATTAGGCCCCATTAGTCTTTGTTTCTCTTTGCCAGCACAAAAAGGGTTTGTTTGAACAAAACTCAGAAAAATGAATATTTACACGAGTCATGAAGGTCTCTCGGAGCCATTTCAAAACAACTGCAAATTGCGAGATCATCAGTTCAAAGTATTGTTTGTAAGTACAAATTATTTGGACCCATCAACACTTTGCCAAAGTCTCGAAGAAGACCCAAACTGCCACCCTCAGATGAGAGGAAATTGGTTAGGTTAGTGAGAAACAATCCAGGAACCACAAAGGCTTAAATGTGCCATGAACTGGAAACTGCTGGAACGTTGGCGTCACTGTCCATTGTAAAACAAGTTTTACATCATTATGAGCTGAGAAAGTGCTCACCAAGAAAGAAGCCCCTGCTCCAAAACCAATACTTTAAATGAAATGAACAAACCTTCTGGAAAGAGGTTCTGTGGTCAGATAAGACAAAGATTGAACTATTTGGCCACAATGACCAGAGGTATGTTTGAGGCATAAAGGTGAGGCTTTCAAACCTAAGAGCTACGCACCAACTGTCAAGCATGGTGCTGGTAGCATCATGTGCTGGGGTTGTTTTGCTGCTAGTTTTACCGGTCCATTGCACAGTGGATGGAATAATTAGGAAGGGGGACTACCTTCAAATTCTTCAACATCACCTCACATTAACAGCTAAGCAGTTAAAACTTGGATACAGTTGAGTGCTTCAATAGAACAATGATCCATACACACATCAGAATTGGCTTTTTGAATGGACAAAGCAGGCTAACTGGAAGGCTTCTGGAATGGCCTTTTGAAAACCTCGACTTTCAGCCCTGAAAATCTGTCCACCATGCTTAAAAGCTTGGTCCATGCTAGGAAACCAGACAATTTAAATGAAATTTTGCCAAGAAGAGTCATCAAATATCCAGCTAGACTTTTGCTGATGAACACCAAAAATATGTGGTCAAGGTATGTCAGTGGCAAGACATTTTTAAACATTGAAAGAATACAGAAACAGTCAGAGTTTTGTTCAGAGAACTACGTGCGCACGGGTGAGTGATCGGGTGATACTCACCCCGAGGCTTTGTAGTCAGCTTTATTTATACATCGTAGCATTCCCTGTTTTGTCAGGCTGTAACAGACAATCTGGGCATGTATGGGACACAGTGTATATGTGTGTGTGTGTGTGTAGTTTCTATCTCGAGGAAAACAGAAGCCAGTTGGGTCCTGTTTCCAAGGGTGTCTGCAAGAGACTTTCACAGGAGTCAGCGAATACTGCGGGGCTCATGTGTATGTGTGTGAGAAGAAGCAAAGACAAAACATAAAGATATGTGAACACTATGTGCTTTCCAAGCCTTTCTTAACAGGAGCATATGAGTAAATGAGTAAATGGAGCATTATAAGGAGAGCTGAGTAAATGAAACATTAAAAAGGAAGATGTATCAAAAAGGAAAAACATCATAAAATCACAAAATCCCTTAACAAGGTATATAAAGCTGTATGTATGCTTCTGACCCTGTGTGAATTACAGAAAATGTTCTTTCTCTTAGAGAAAAGAGAAAGCAATTCAAACTTGTGTACCCAGTTCTTGTTTTTATAGCCATTTAAGATATATGCTGCTTAAAGAAATCATTAAATTCTCCAAATTAGCATGACATTCATGCCGATGATCTGTACATATAAACTTCTGACCACAACTGTAGACCCTTGTGTCTTAATATTGCATAATCACATATGAAACAAATGTTTGTAAATGTTATGATTGTTATTTGGTATTGGGAAATATATGAAACCTGGGCAGAACACATCAAAGAAAGATATTTGGTTATGTTAAAGGTACATCAGTGGATTTTAGCCCCTTGCGTTAAAAAATGTACAATATGCTGACTTTAACTAATTAAATTACAGGTGTAAGAGTAAGTAAAGTGTTAAATTTAATGGAATCTGGTTAAATAAAATATACGTAGTTGGTATAGGTTTAGTTTTATTAAATAAATAAACCTCTAATTTTATATATTTCGGTTTCATTTTACATTTAGAGAACAGAATTTTTATCCTTTTGTCTTGAGATCCTTTAAAACTAAAGCACTTTCTCCGTGCCATCTAAATTTTATTGACATTTTAATCTGTTTAAAATCTTACTAAATGTTGTCGAGTAGGTGAGGATGTCAGAGCAGTTATTACAAGGACATTGCAATTTCGAGCTACAATCGAAAGATGGCGCCAAAATACCAAAAAATTATTTATTATTTCGACTTTTGACTACTTTTGTTACTTTGTTTATTATTAGCAAGAAACATAGACGGACATGTGGAAAAAACATTAAAAAACAGATGGCAGAAAATGGTCAGCAGTAGCTAATGATTTTATCTCCACCCTTAAATAAAACTGTAGGGTTGTTTCTAGTCAAGGTTAAAATATTAAACATGGTAAAGGGCTAAAATGACATTTTTTGAAAAAAATTTAAACTTAAAGAAAAAGAAACCATGGTAACAATGGGCCCACCACTGATCAATAACCCGCAAGAAATCCTATGAGACAGAAAGTGCAGTTGTAAGCTCATTAGGCATAAACTCATTAGTGTGTGTAAGTCCTCGTTACACACATTTAGACTGTAATGACTTTTTCCATTAAGGTCACTCCCTCTCACTGAAGGAAGCTCGTGAAGGTTAGAAGGACACGCCCTCAACTTTGGAAACGGTGCAGTGGACTCGTGTGTGTGCCCTCAGCCGCTCACATTATCACTTGGGAAAGAGAGAGAGAGGTAAAGATATATAGAGAGAGAGCGAGGAAGAGAGGCTCGGGGCTGGAACTTGAATCAGTATCCTATCTCCCTCGCCTTTTTCTTTTCCGGCGTATCCGCCATCGAGCGCAGGCTGTTCCGTCTTTTCCTCCCTGTGGTCCGGTGACTGGGGAATCCACCTGCCGGAGAGCAGACACACCTCGTGATGGATGCCCTGAAATCTGCCGGCAGAGCGATTATCAAGAGCCCGGGAGTTCCGCGGCACACATGGGGAACTTCAAAACACGAAAGTGAGTGAGATGATACAAATGTTTGGAAACGGTTACAGTTTTGCAAAGATTCTTTTTTGTTTTTTTCATGTGGCGTAGCGGCATCATCATCTGTCAGAGAGGGAGTATGAAAGGAGGGCAGTGTGTGCCTCTGGCTGCTCGCAGCAAGCTAGTGGACTTGTTGTTTTATTGCTCGGGCGCTTTTGTTTGTCCTTCTGCCAAATCTAAGCGCCATAGCTGTACAGTTACAAGCTGTTTTATTATGCTGTTGACTCTGAGCTGTCACATAATAAGAAACACAAGCACAGTCCTGTCACTTTTACTTCTTCCTGTGTGATATGGAGCTAATGCTGCCAGTTGCCCCATACCAACATAAATGGCTACTTAGAGCCAGTATTTCTTTATTACCCGTTTAAACAAGTTAAACTAAAATCTAAATAGCTGCTCTTCTTGTTTTTTAGTTAAATATATTAAAGCTTTGTACTGTTGGAAACACTGAAACATTCACTTTGGGATCTTAGGACTCTTTCTTTTTGGCATTTTCCCCACTGGATTCGCTTAATCTAGTAATATGTACAATAATTGATAGATTAATTGAGAATGCTAGCATAAGAGCTTTGCAAGTTTTCCACCTAGCTGCATTTTACAGCCATCTACACTCACCTACCACTTCATTAGGTACACCTGCTCAACTTTGCATAAATGCAAATCTGTAATCAGCCAATCACATGGCAGCAACTCAGTGCATGTAGTCAAGACAACCTGCTGAAGTTCAAAATGAGCATTTGATGGGAGAATAAGGGTGATTTAAGCGACTTGGTTGGTGCCAGACTTGCTGCTCTGAGTATTTTATAAACTGCTGATCTGTTGGAATTTTTCCACGCAAATATCTCTTGGGTTTTACAGAGAATGGTGTGAAAATGAGAAGCTACCTAGTGAGCTGCAGTTCTCTGGGAAGTTTGCTTCAGAGGAGAATAGCTAGACTGCTTTGAGCTGTTAGGGTGGTAATGGTAACATAAATAATAATTTATTATAACAGTAAAGCACTGAAACAGGAGATTCACATTGTGGATGTGCAGCTGAATTAAATCTATAGGAACTGTGTGATGCTATCATGTCAACATGGACTAAAATCTCAGAGGAATGTGTCCGGCACCTTGTTGGATCTGTGCCACGAAGAATTTAGGTAGCTCTGAAGGCAAAAGAGAGTCTAACCTGGCACTAGGAAGGTAAAACAAATGATGAGGTATTTTGGTTCATATATATCTATCAGATGTTCTCTGCAATCACAGGCATATTCATAACAGTGTATTATTAGTAACATACTACAATGCAATTGTAATTGTAATGCAATCTTTATTTTAATGGAAAATATTAAAAAAAATAAAATAAGGTAAGCTACTTGTTAATTTGTAAAGTAGGTTCCTACACAGTTCGTAAACTATGATCTCATCACTTGTATATATGTAGTTATAGATAAAAAAACAAATAAATCCGCTGATAGATCAATATTGCAACTTTGTACTTTGTAAAATCAGGTTCAACATTCGGCCATCAATCAGTAGTGAAAACTGCCGGGATTTTATAGAGATTACAACACAATACAGATTACTGAAACACCTAATCAAAGTTAAGCATAGTCCCAGTCTGTTCCTGAGTTATGGAGCTGAATAATGCATGTGTTTGTAGGAACATTATAATAACACAGAAAGTTGACCTTTGACCTTTTGCTTATAAAATCTCCTCACTTCATTGTTGTATCCTGTTAGATATTTTCATGAAATCTTGTCATAAGTAGTATATTAATTCTTGAGTTACAGTCAAAATGTGTTTTGGGAGGTCACAGTGACCTTGAGAGGCTAATCAGTGCTCATCCTTTGGTCCAAGTTCATCCTTTGGCACTTAATGGGAAAGAAAATTCAATCAAGGTCTTCAAAAAAGTGAAAATAGGTTGGGGATAAGGGCAGACTGGCAACAGCAATCAAATTGCCTCTGGCTATGACTGTCTTAGTTAAAAGCGGCATGGTATTCATTTGTTGCAGATAGAACTGAGAACTATACTAAGATCTAATCCTACTAAGATCTAATTAAAGGTCTAGGTTAGTTTTTCTGTTGAACACACTTCAGCTGTCTTATAAGATTATACAGTTACTTAAAAAATATAAAAATTAAACCATTTTTCAGCGAGTTTCATCCACAGAGGTCGGCTAATTATCACTCAATGAAGATAAATGAATATGCAACAAACACATCTTTAATAATTGAGCTGAATTTACATCATAATTCTTAGTTATTGGTTTTTTAAAAAGTTTTTTTTGACCATATTCAATATGCAGTGTTGCTTAAGGACAACTACAGTGTGAAGTACAGGAGGTTTTGAGTGCTGAGTGAAGGGTCAGAGCAGCAAACCTCGTCACACCATCAGTGGCAGACTGCCTTGCAGCCTGCAGCCCTGCTGTAACACAAATGTGTCAAGCGCCGTCTTGAACGCTCCCTCCTCTCTGCTACTTTGCCTGTGAGCTTCCCACTGCAATAAATGGTAGCATGCTGGTTATGCTTCATCCAAAATTCCTACTTAGTGCCAGCTTTCATTAAACATGACTGATTAATTTCACAGCCAGCAAGATGTTCTTAGTTTCTTCTGCTGTGTTGGACATGTTCTACATAAATTATTGAATGCCCGAACATAAATCTGTTGGATTTGGGCTTTAATGATTGTCTCTGGTTGCTTTAAATGCATTTTGTTTCTCAACTCAAGCACAAAATGGCAGTTTTAAGTGCCGTCTTGTCTCAAATAAGTGCTTGGGTTTGCCAGCTTCTCATAACTGCTGGGCTAAAACCTTTGATTGTGCGCAAACAGTGAGGGATTTAAAAAAAAAATTTCCACATCACAATACTCTGCGCATCAACCGCGCTGACTTTTGATGACAAACAAACCATCAGCGTGTCAGTTTGAAAGACATCGATTGTGACACATTGTAAGCAGAAGCCCCTGCATTGTGCTTTTCTTCTCTTATTGTTGTTGCCAGTGAGAGAGAGAAGAAAAGGCAGAGTGACACTGTCAGAGCAGAATCCAGCTGGATTTCGGCACCTGATGACAGAAGCAGTTTGTGTCTGAGGAACACCGCAGAGATCAGGCTGGGGAAACATGTGAACGCAGCAGTGAGGAAACGGTGCAGGCAGTAAGAGTGGCTGTTGATGTCCAGATGCTACTTAAGCAGGCAAAGTGGAGAGAGGACAGTGTCTGCACGCCAGCATGTGGCAATGCGTCAGAGCTGCCTGTCGGAATTTAAATAAGGTAACATCGCAGCCGGTTGGTACTTTCACACACATTAGGTGTGGTTAAGTTTGAAAGAGAGCGATGAATTATTTGTGTGCTGACAGCCAACTGAAACTGCATGTGGAGTGTGAATGGTAAGTCACTGTGGATAAATAATCACTTTTAAGGACAGTATTTAGTTAATTTAGGTAAGAGTTGGTTTTAAATGAGACTCCAGTGTGAAGGTGGAATGAGACAGAAGAATTTAATTGGATGATCACTTGTGTCTGGAGTGTTACACTGATTAATTTAATTGCCTCCTGACCTCTAATTGTCCACCACTGTAAGGTTACACTTAACTTACCGCCCCTCCCTGAGCCTGGTTCTACCGGAGGTTTCTTCCTGCTAAAAGGGAGTTTTTCCTTCCCACTGTTGCCAAAGTGCTTGCTCATAGGGGGTCATTTGATTGTTGGAATTTTCTCTGTATGTATTATTGTAGGGTCTACCTTATAATATAAAGCACCTTGAGGTGACTGTTGTTATGATTGGCACTATATAAATAAAATTGAATTGAAAAAACTGAATTGAATTACCCTTTTGAAGTTGTGTGGTTCTTTTTTGATACACCCTATATAACAAAAATTTATTTATTTATTTTATTACAAGTGGTCAATATGTCCCCCTCTGGATATATGTCCATACGGTAGTCAAACCCGTCCCACACTTTTGCAAGCATTTCTGGAGTCACTGCGGCCACTGCTACCTACCATCAGCCATGTGAAAGTCATGAACCCCCTCTGTGAATAGCTGTGGAATTAAAGCACTTTAAAATTTTATATATAGAACATATTTATAGGTTTCTATGAAATGAAGAGTGACCACTCTTTTCATTAGTAAAACAAAAAGACAAAAACAATGCATAATAACAATTTTATTTTTAACCAGCCAGCTTATTAAACCTTATTAAAATAAAGTGATCTATTTGCTCCACCTTAAATGTAGTCTGTCTTTAGTCCTTTAGCAAGTGGAAAACTGACATGTGCAGCACTTTCTAATCGCCCACTGTGGCTGCCCATTGTCATCTGTTGAGGTCAAAGCCACTGGCAGCATGGAAGAGGACACAGCATGTACCCTGAGTACAGGCCGTCCCTTTGCATCACGTCACACAGTAGCAGTACAGACCTTTCCTGTGTCTTAGAAGTCACACACACTTGCCCTTGGCACTAAAGGATGTCCCTGCTGCATCAGTTCAAAATGCTGTGACTGGAGGAGACTGAGCTGAAGCCAAGTAAGACTGCGTAATTTGCTTTAGTATTGCATTTTATAAGTGCTTTTTGTAATGGATCATGTCTTCTTTTTTGCTGCGTAGCTGTGTGATCAATGTAAGAAGAAGAAAACAGAAGACAACAAGCATCCTTAACAAAATCTCTTGTGTCTCTCTGTTGAGTTCTCAAGCCCTGTGGCTTTGAACAAACTGTCAGAATATGCAATTTGTTTTGCTGTGCTTTGCAGTTCAGATCATAGCTCGATCTGAAGTTGGTGGACTCAGGAGTCATTAGGTTCAATCTCTGGCTGTGAATATAGCCCTTGGTTATATTGAACCTGACAGGGGCTTGACTGAATGTCATCCAGGAGACACTGGTGTCAGTTAACACTGTCCTGAAGGAGCAATTATCTCTCAGTGGCTCATTAAGACTCAGGAACCCGTGACCCAGAGAGATAGCAGTGAGGAGGAAGAGGAAGCATAGTCCCCCTCCACCATTAAGGAAGAATGAAGGGAGTGTCAATAAAGGGCTGAAGACCAGGATTAGTAAAGATCAATTTACACAGGGTTCCCAGGATCTGAATGTGATAAATAAGATGATGACTTAGTGACTAATTGAGCAGTCAGAGCTGTGTTAGGATCCAGAAATAAGTACTAGTAATATAGCTTTATTAGGTACTAGTTACATTATATGGTGTTATCTAAGGAGCTTGCAAAGAAAAGTGACTGGTCTTCTTTAAGTTTCTTGAAGACAACTGAAAAAACTTCTTTAGTTCCAAGACTAAAATGTTCGAGAGTCCCAGATTTTTAAAAAAAACACGTTGTTTAAATTAAACAGATGAACTGAAACATGATGTGAGTGGGTGTTTAATTTGTGTTTATATGTTTCAGATCAAAGATAACCTGAGTAGATTTTATTCATTAATGAGCAAAAAGCTATCAAAATGTATCTCACCCTATGTGAAAATTGAACTGCCCTCTTGTTAAATCATGAATCAACTGTGATTAACCGCATGTTTTGGCCTGGCCTGATCACTACCAGACTTGTTACATCAAGAATTTACTTAAAAAGAACCTGTCTGACAAAGTGAAGTTGGCTAAAAGATCTCAAAAATCAGCACAACTAAAGAAACCCAAGAAAATCTGAGAAACTAAGTCATTGACATCTCTCAGTCTATAAAAGCTTACAATGCCAGCAATGGCACTCCAAGAGCTCAGCCAGGAGGAGCCAAAAAGCACCTTGATGATTCCTAAAACTTCTGGAAAAATATTCTGTGAACCGATGAGATCAAAACGGAACCTTTTACAAGGTTTGAGTCCTGTTACATCTACATAGAACTAACACAGCATTTTATAAAAAGACCATCATAGCACCAGTCAAACATGGTGGCGGTAGTCTGATGCTCCAGGGCTGCTTTGTTGTTTCAGAACATAGACGGAATGAATTCTGCCCTCTACCAGAAAATTTTGAAGGAGAATGTCTGGCCATCAGTTCATGGCGTGAAGCTCAAGTGGAGCTTTTTAGGAAGTTATGCTGTAGGATGATGATGCAAAACACACAACGAAACAACAAAACCAAAATTATGATTGGCCGAATAAAATTCTAGACTTTGTTCATGCCTAAAATACGTTTTCATTGCACTGTAACAAAACTAAACTAAACTAGTTATATTTTAATACCAGATGTAGCCATGTGGCTGTCCTTATGTGTGATCAGGTTTTAAACATGACTCTTGACCCTGATACAGCACAACATTGACAGTGCTAAAACTATTTGTAAATTAAATAGTCAACAGCAACATGTTTCGTAAAAAACTCAGCGTACTTGGCTGTGGATAATGCAGTCCTGGCAGTAAACCATTACAACTATATCTGTAGACTGCCTGGATTCAATGCATTGGCTACTTAAGTCTAGAGACCTGATTCATTTAACATGACATCTTTAGGAAAGGTTGAATTAGCATAAAGTACACAACCAGCAGTGTCCCATTTACTGTTGCACTGAAGAACATCATCCACCCGAAAGAGGCAAATGGAGCAAGAATAGTGCATATATTTAGTCTTATATACAGTGCATATGTTGCTGTGCTTTTGGATTTCTTCTGCTAAAAGTAGAGGCACTCTTATTTCTCTTTGCACTTACTAGGGTTCATGTATAAGCACACAGTGATTTAGAGGATCAGTTAAGCCAGTACATGCCATTAGCTGAGCTCCACTACATCAGATGATGATTTGAGTGAGCAGATTTCCCACCTATAGTCTGCATAATTCATGTTCACTACTCATCAGTCCCACCAGTCGCATGCTGATGGTAGATTAGATGATAAAAAGCTGCTAATGAGTTTTTACAGGGCGTGCTTTAAGGCAAGAAACCTGTCTAATGGATTTTTTATTTCAAAGATTAGTACTATCTAAGTTGTGAGCTATTATTTGCAGTAAAGATTTTAAATTATTTAACCCACTGTGTGTCTAACTGAGAAAACACTGTCACTGAAAATAGGATCTCACTGTGTTTCTTGTGTTTGATTAAAAAATAAAAAAGCAGTCATTATATTTTTTCTTTTTGAATGTTTTTTTTCATCTATAACCACATTTCAAACACAAATCAGTGCTATTTAGTTGCATAGATAACAGCAGAGATGTTTTTGTCTGAGTGTCTTTTCAAGCATTCCACTTCAGAAGGGAAATGCAGGAGCTCTATCGCCCCAGCAGTCTGATTAGTGGGATTACTGTCAAAAGCACATAGACCTATCTCACAGTTCTGCATAGCCTTTTTCCGCTACAGTTTGTTTGATTATTTTTTTCCTGCATTGTTTTATGAGGAAACTGACAAAATATATATATATATGTATAAATGTCATGTTGTGTTAGAAATGTTATTTTAGGCTTCTAGTAGCAAATACCCCAGTGCTTGGCGTGTGACCTTTTTAGCCATGCTTGTGCTGAGAGTCTAAAGGGACGCCTACACAGGAAGAGACTGGCAGGCATGTGGCAACCAGAGACCACAGAGTGTCACTGAAATTCAGTGACTTGTAGCGACAATGGGAGAAAAAAAAAATGTCAGCGTCATGAAGCGGCTGGTCGCTAAATAAAACTCTTCAACTCTGAGGCAAAATAATCGAGTAATCTGAAGACTTGTTGACTAGCAACCGGCTGTCATTATGTTCTAGATGGTGAAAAATGAAAGTATCAGTCGACCATTTTTGTTCTGACTAAAATATCTCAATAACTATTTTATGGATGAAATTTTATTGTTTTGGCGCCCACATGAGGATGAATCACTTTGCTGATCCAAAGCCTTTCTGTGTTATACCAGGCCATGTCACGTCAAAATTTTCCATTGTACTGTGTTCAACTGTTTGTTAAACCAAATGTCTAGTCAGCCAATCACTTGGGAGCAACTCTATTCAATCAGACATGTAAAGATGGTTAAGACGACCTGCTGAAGTTGAAACTGAGCATCAGAATGGAGAAGGAAGCTGATTAAAGTGACTTTGAATGGGACGTGCTTGTTGGTGCCAGGCAGACTAGTTTGAGTATCTCAGAAACTGCTGATCTACTGGGAATTTCTCACACGGCGGCTGCAGTGATGCGGACCCTGTACCTGTCCATCGTGGTGAAGAGAGAGCTGAGTGTAAAAGCGAAGCTCTTAATTTAGCTGTCGATCTACATTCCTACCCTCACCTATGGTCACTGTGGGTATAGTGACCGAAAGAACGAGATCGCGGATACAAGCGGCAGAAATGAGCTTCCTTCGAAGCCCTCACCCTTAGAGATGGGGTGAGAAGTACCAGGAGGGGCTCAGAGTAGAGCCGCTGCTCCTCCACATCGAAAGGAGCCAGTTGAGGCGGTTCAGGCATCTGATAAGGATGCCCACTGGGCGCCTCCTAGGTGAGGTGTTCTGGGCATGTCCCACCGGGAGGAGGCTCTAGGGCAGACCCAGGACATGCTGGAGAGATTATATCTCTCAGCTGGCCTGGAAATGCCTTGGTGTTCCCCCAGACAAGCTGGAGGAGGTGGCTGGGAAGAGGGAGGTCTGGACTTCTCTGCTTAGGCTGCTGCCCACGCGACCTGGCCCCGTATAAGCGGGAGAAGATGGATGAATGGGTCAGAATTTGGCATAAATAACATAAAATCATGTATTCATCCTGCCTTATATTAATGATTCAAGCTGCTGCTGGTGGTGTATTGGTGTGCAAGATATATTTGGGCACAGTTTGGGTCCCTCATTACCACTGGAGCATCATTTAATTGGCATAAAAGACAAATTAGTTCACTGTACTCAACAGTCTCCAGATCTCAATCCAACAGAGCACCTTTGTGATGTGGTGGAACAGGAGCTTTGATGTGTGATGCTGTCATGTCAATATTGATCAAAATCTCTTAGGAATGTTTTCAGGATCTTGTTAAATCTCAGTTTTATACTAGCATGGTACAGCTAATAAATGGGGTTGGTAAGTGGCGTGCTAATTTTGTACAAACTACCAAATATGGGCATGATCTTTGTAAAAATGTTTTGTCCACTTAACACCAGCCTGCAGGCATTGCCGCTGTGAGGATATCGGCACGGTCATTGCTTGCATTTCATTCAAAGCATTACTTTGCCTTTAGCACAAATTTAGCTCAGAAACATAGAACTGACTGTGTAATAAACTCTTTTGTTTTGTTAGTGTGTATTTTTTATTTCTGCCTGGTAGCAGTAGGTAGTGGAAGTACATTTATAAACTAGCATATCCTCTATATTTTTTGCCGCTTTCCTTCATCTTCTTGTAAATCCAGTTCAGGCTGCAAAGGTGAAGTTTTGGTCTTCATTTTTCCACATCCAAGAGTATATGCAGTGTTAAATGGATTTGGGATGTTGTCACATGAAACTATTCCACAAAATCAGCTGAAAACCGCTTGTACGCTTGTGTGATAACTTCCTGTTTGCGGTGGATATTTTGAAACTGAAGGAAGCCTCATTCAAAGATGAGTTGTAGTATTCCATAGCATAATAATTTCTGTATTAATACTTTAAGGTTTGATTTAATTTCACATATCGTATTATTAATTTTTCAGGAAAAGGTAGTACAGATGTTACCTTTATGTACATTTCTATATGTTGTATCTATTTCAGCCAACATTCAGAAAGTAAATCAGATTTTTCACGACGTGGTTTGTTCGCTCTTCCACATGTTGTCTTGCGCCTGTTGCATTTGAAGCAAGCAGGTTTATTTTCTTCCCTGGTTCACTCCACAAATATTGATTTTTAAAACCTCAGCCTCATGTTATTAAAAACTGCTGCACATCATATTCCATATTGATTTTCTTTGTGAACCCCCCCCACGAGGGTTTGTGTTGTGTTGTGGCAAGCGTAACGTTTTCTCGTGGTCCACAGTAGAATATTTGCTATAAATGTTTATGTTTGGTAATTCATTTTTTAAAGCCTTGGGGTTATTAACAGTTTCATCCAGTACATCAGTTACAGCCAAGAGGACATGATTCACTCCCACGTGTCCCCGTTCCCCTTTATAAACAGTAACATGTGCAGAAAAAAACTACTGTTTTAGTGGCTTAAAGAGAGCTGAATGTTATTCGGTGCATTCTCTCTGGAGTGTTTTTAGCACCAACAAGGTTCCCTGGCCTGAAGTGAAGTGAATTATGCAACAGAGAGAAACTGAGAGCCCCTATCTTGGGAGAGGTCCTTGTTCACACAGCCTCTATAATGTGCACACACACTCACACAAATACAGCTTCCTGTTTACTGTGTGAAGTCCAAACATTTGAGTGCTCTGTCTTGTTTGATGCCTATGACAGGTGTCTATGAAATAGGATATGCTGTCACTCCAGTGTAAGAGTCTTTATGAGCATGTTGTCAATTGTTATTCTGTGTGTGTGTTTGTATGTGTAGGAGAGAGATTAAGTACTGCAGATGCATTTTATGCTTGTGCGTGTGCACGCATGCATATCTTGCTGAACCTGTCCCTCCACTGGAGAGCCAAATCCCACATCTGCTCCGTACCTCTGAAAAATTCAACTCCCCTTACCATTTCTGACACGTCATGTCCCTGCCTGAGCTCAGCACTGAGAGCTGAGGAGCCCACTCCTAAAAATAACCCTATGCTGTCACACTAAAAGGGGAAAACGCCTGTCGTCAGCGCTGTACAGAAACCCATTCTGTTTGTTATTAATGAAACAAAGCATCAAAAATCCCAGTAGAAGTTTTATCATAAGACAAGTTATCTTGATTTTGCAGTTTATTAAGATGAGCTGGAAGTGTTTAACCCAGCTTAGATAAGTTAGTTATACTTCAATGGATTCCTCTGATCATACTGGTATTAATTATGAGGCTAGCTGATGAATATTGGCTTTAACAGCTTCTGAAAATTGCTGTTTGATGAATTTTGAATTCTTTTAGATAATATTTTTTAGGGTTTATATTATTGAGATCTGTTTTACATCCAAAATTATTTAAATGTTTTTTTTGGGGGGGGGTGGATTGGCATTTACATCAGCAGGAAAGCACAGTAAATTCTGTGTTCTTAAAGTATCAGATGAGTGTCAAGGATAACTTATAAGCTTATGAAGGAACAGTGTGAGATATAGTGTGGTTTTTATAGTCAGATCTGCCCCATTTGTTCAAGATGGCATCTCAAAACGCAACTTAGAAACCAGTGGCTGCTGTTTTGGTAGCTACAGCTATCCTTTTATGCAATCTGTCGTTTCCATTTTGAAGGCTCAGGTTCAGCATCTTTGCAGTTACAATCCTGTTATAATTAAGGTAAGATGACCATGTTTAGATGGATCGAAACATGGGAAGTCAGCTAGCATGTGTAGCAAGGTGCGTCCCCTGTTCGCTGCGATGTTGATATTTTGATTCAGCACTGAATCACTACTCAAAGTGGCCATGCGACTAATAATATATACCTTTAAGGCTCAATGAAATCTAAACAAAAGAGTTGGAAGAAGAATCAACCCATCTACATTTGCCACAAAAGGGGGGAAATTGGCTGCAGTGACTAAACCATTTTTTGTACCAGTCTTTAAACATGTTTATTTCTTTATTTTTGGCAAACCCACATTGGGTTTTGCAGCTTTTACCACCTTCAAGGTTGCTGCTTGAGTATTACTAAGATCTGCTGTATCCAGAAGGTTATTTCCACTTGTTTTTCATCTTTGTGCTAAGCTTAGCTTTACAGCTGCTGGCTCTAGCTTTATATTTACTGTAACCATATGGCAGCACTTCGGCTCTTTTGAAAGCAAAATAAGCTCCTAAATGCAGGAAATAGCCGTCAGTTTTTGTGGCTGGATAATATCACACTTTCGGCTTCTCCTTTGCCAGAAGGGGTCGCACTGCATGTTTGCTTTGGCAGAGTTTTTACCCCGGATGCTCTTCCTGATGCAACCCCAAAGGGGACTTGTATCTCATGCTGGAATCAAACCAGCGACCTTTTGCTTGCCAAGCGAGTGCACTAACCACTACACAGTTACAGGCACACAAACAAACAGGCAAACACATTAAAAAAATATGACCTTGCCTGTGGAGTGCCTGCAGCATTCTGGAAATCTAGCCAAGGATCTTGAAACTCACAAGTTGATATAAAGGAAAATCAAAAAAGCCAGGAAAATGTATACAGTTGAAATCAGTCGTTTCCAAATGAACAGCTCAAGCACTCACATTGATTATCCCTTTATCTTGCTATCCCAAAGGCGTAACACCCTAGAAGCTGATGTATTTGGTACTTGCCGGACTAACATCCATCAGTCAGATGGAAGGGTCTGAAGTGCTCCACTGCATTAGAAGGGATTCCTGTGAGATGCCCTCATCTATTAAAGGGGTGCAGAGATACACTGTCTTAAATGAGATCAGCAGCTCTCAAAGGTGACTTGTTTTGCTTTGGTGTGATAATGGATGGGAAAAGTAATGACTGCTTTGTTTGTCCCTTGAACTCAGCTTGAGATTAGCACTGGGGAATGTGGGGATTCTAGTTTTCCTCTTTTCATTTGAGTCACAGCTTTGGTCTTGAGTTGAAAACAAAATATTAAATATAAACCTATTATTTCCTGAATAGATTTTCTTTTTGGGAGGCTATTTATAGTTGACGAAGATGTTGAAATGGGAGCTCGAGGACTCCTGGGGGAACAGATCCGTATCAGCGCAGAGAAAATCACGCCCTGTTTGAATTGCTAATGAAAACAACCCTTGTATGGTGCAGAGCGATTATACTTTATGAATAAATGGCCGCGAGGAAATAGCTCCGATATTAAAGTGTCTCTTCTGTGGCTGTGTTAACTTGCCATGACTTTGGAAATGTTTACTTTCCCTCTAGTGAACTTTGATGTAAAATCATTTTATAGATGATGACTATCATTGTTCTCTCCATACATAATTATACAGTTAGTAGTTTTCAGTCTGTCCTTTGTGGTTGAGTTTAGTGCTTTCACAAGCAATTGCTACAATCTAAAAAATTGTAAAGTAATAAATCTAGGATGCAGTGTTATTTTAGATCCTTGGGTATTGACCGTAGTGGTTTAGACCTGTATGGAAATCACATAATTTAACAGACACAGCGCTCTACATGTATAAACAAGGGTGGATGCTGAGTCACTCAGTAAAGATGATTCAGGGTGTTTCTAATGGACACTTAAAGTGCAAGCCACCTCCATGTTTAGTGCCCTTCAGTCAATGTTAGACCACAACTCAAGAAACTGTAAACACCCTGTTTGACAAATGAGGGCTGCTCTGTGTTGCATAGTAAGACAACTAATTGAACATTTTAAATGGCGCTTTTCTGACCTAACAGGTGTATGTTTAAGGTCCGATTAAATATGCAAAATTAAAGCTACTTGATGAATGTTTGGAAACAATCATGGACATGCTGTTAAAAACAAAAGTGTAGGACACGAGTTACATTCTAGACACGAGTGTATTCCATCTCCCTTCCATTTTCCTAGACCTAAGTATCATATTCTCAGTAAAATGAGTGAGAGGGGTTCTTAGAAAGCTGGCTCTAGTGATTATATAAAACAAGCTGCCTGTGAGCTTGGCCGAAGCGAAACGGGACGAAAATCCAGCAGGAGTTTGAAATGTTGAAGCACATTTATTTTCCACCAAACAACTCAATCAACCAGCCGGGGACCAGAATCGGATGGTTTTCAGCGTTCTTGGCCTGGCTGTCACATATGTCTAGTTATGAGCTGGCCCCTTTCACGAATGTGCAACACATGCACAGCGGCGCAGGCAAATCTTCTCGTAGCGAGAAGCTGGTGAGACTTTGGCTGTTAACAAGTTCTTTGCTGTGAATGGGGAAGGCACATAGTTTGCCAAAGTAAACTACAGGGGAACCACTATGAAAATCTTGCTTCAACAAACCTAATCATCTATTTTCCTTCACTTATTCAGTCCAGGGTTGTGCTGGAGCCTACTCCAGCTTTCACAGGGTGAGAGGCAAGGTACACCCTGGACAGGTCATCAATCTGTCACAGGGCTAACACTGAGACAGACAACCAGTCACGCTTGATAAAATTGGAATCACCAATTAGCATAAGGAAGCTGGAGTATCCACACTGATACAAGGAGACCATGCAAATTCACACATAAAGACTTTATTTAAACCCAGGACATGCCTGCTGTGATGGGCCAATGCTAACCATTGCACCACTGTTTATCAAACATGAGCAATTTAAAGACGCTAACAAAGACAAAGTGGCTAAAGCTATCCAGAGCTTACAGCCAGCCACAAGCCATTCACTTGGAAGTGAATATAAATAAGTAAATACACTTACAGGTGTGTTTGGTTCTACTGTTGTATCTATACCCCACTTATGTTACCCAGAAAAGGTCTTAACTCCCTGTGAGGAGGCAGAGGTAAGTTTGTTTGTTTCTTCAGGTTAGCATGAGTCTGTAGCGAGCAAATGTCTCGCTAACATTAAGCTAAACCTACATACATGTAATACAATAATACAACCCTGTGTTCCTCCTATGACCAAGTGACTCACTGCACTCCAACATACTAGCAATCAATAATATGAAAGATAAACTGCAAAAACATTGTGTGTTCATTTATTCCCAACATGGCAATGTGTTAACGATGTGTATCAATACAGCAGTCCTGAGTGTCAGTGTAGTGTGTGCAGTGGTTACTTACATTATCAGTAGCAATATTTTATGGTAATGGAAGCTTGTCATTACACTGCCCCAAAACAAGTTATAGTTAATGTATTAACATTTAAATATAAAGATAAAATGCACACATATAATGACTTTGTGATTTCTGATCAGCAAACAATCCCAACCTCTTTCCAGTACCATTTGTACCAAACAGATACAGCACGTTGCAACATTTTACATCTTCTTCCAGAAGAGACAACAGTTACTAGATTACCACAAATGCTGTTTTCAGTTTTTCTGGTGCCATTACACCCTGAATTCTGTATGATGGCATGAATCCATGTGGCTCTCTCTCTCTCTCTCTCTCTCTCTTTTTTTTAATCATTGTCTGCTTATCTGGCTCAGTCCTCCTGCACAGTATCATACCAGCCACACACCAACTGTCACTGTCTGCAGAGTAAATATTAGCACAATTTTCACACTGGGATGCCAGCTATAAATAGAGTGCAGGAAATCATCCAGGAACAAACCCTAAACGTCTGTGTTGGCTTTTAATTTGACCGTGTAATGACGCATGTCCACAAAATAACCTTAATGTTAATCCCATTTTATTCCCTGGACACTTCTGAGTGGAAAACATCCTAGTTTGAGAGGTAAAGATAAGAGCGTTTCACTGCTGTGTCCGTGAATGTCAGTTTAATGTTTTCTTATTAAGGATTCATGGAACCTTTGGAAGGCTTTGTGATGGGAGAGCTGAGGTTTATGTTTTGCATAATAAATACAGTTATGGCAATTAACATTCAGGACATAATTGGCTTTTCATAATCAAGATCTAGATGGGAACATGAATAACAGTCTCAAAATTCTTTTAAGACCACAAAAGCCTAACTTGGCAAAATTTGTATGTATTACACAAACAAGATATGTCTTAGAGTGATTTAAAGGCCCTGCAGATTTTGTTTTTTTAAGCTTTGAATACAGTCATGATTTTTTTCTGTTTTTGCTGAAACAAAGTGCTTAACACATTAATCAAGTGCGGTATTAGGTGGTATCTTTCTTTGCTAATATTTACGTTCTTATCTGTGTTTTATTACAGAGGCTCAGCCCATGTCAGTCACTCAGCAGAACAGCTTCCACTTTGCTTCTGCTCTATTTGCTCAGCCATGCTAGATAATTCAATCAGCATTAACAGCAGATACAGTGTTTTAAGTAAAAGCAAGCAAGGGGTGGTGTGCTGAAAGAGGGGCACTAGCACTGATTCACGGACAAACCTTTGGGGAAAATTGCTGGTTTATTAACCTAAATTATTTTACTCTAGCATAACATAATTTATTCTTACAGTTGGTGTAAATGAATTTTTCTAAATTCAGGAGCTTTCAGGATGTTTTACAAAGTACAAACTGAATCTTGTTGGCTTGTATCCACTATAAATCACTATATAGTCATCTGATTTAATAATCTACCAAAAGTTTTCTTTTTCTGGCAGGGAAAATTAAAAGCATCACACTTAAATGTGAATGTCAAAAGTCATCAGTTGAATAAAAAGGTTTTTCAAGCTCTCAAGAAATTTTAAATTAAACAGTAGCTTAGAAGTAAATAGAACAGTAGCTTTGTTGAAGTTGTTATAATAAAGGTAATAATAGAAAGCTGAACCAGTGTCAACCCAAATCCATTGTTTTCCTTTTTCCGTTGGGTTTCAGCTTCTTCTCCGAGAAGCTATATTCGTATGCATTTTAAACTAGACGAGGGGTAGTGGCTAAAGCTAAAGCTAGCTACTTCCCCCTTGTTAGCTGTGTTCAGCTGGATGAAGGGTATTTAAGTGTCTAGTTAGGTATGTTGTTATGACAGTTGTCATGTTTCCTCATGGCTTAGTTTTGCAAACATCAGTCATAGTGAAGAACTCGCTAACAGCTTTAGCCATGCTCATAGTGTAGCTGTGACTGTGCGAGCAACTATTTACTTGTGCTGCTGTGCCAGTGTTGCACAGGCATGACAGGGCTGACCAGTCCAGTCTGAGAACGCTGTAAACCGAGTGATTGCAGACCCTACCCGGCCAATCTGTGCAGCTCTAATAGATTTTAGCTTCTCCGATCAGCTGATCCGATCAAGTTGTGATTCCATTAGAAAAGTGCATGACTTGTGGGCATATGGTACTACCTGAAAACAATCATATTATTTCCATCTAACTACTTTTGCATAAACACGTTGAAGTAACGTGGCTGTTGTTTTTATTAGTAAAGCTTATTTCCTTCTCCTTCCTATTGAATCAAGCGCTCTTTTTCTAGTGAGTTTCTATTCAGGTTTCTCTATCAGTGTAGGGCAGGACAGTGAAGGAAATCAAAAGCTGTGATTGTGAGGGTTTAAAATAGAATGACATGGTGTTTTGTACTCTGGGTTGGTGAATGTGTGGGTTTTTTATGTACTACTCAAGCTGAGTGTGCAGGGTCTACTATTCCACTGTAGTTGATGCACTTCTTTTGATGCTTAGCCAAGGTGTTTAGTAATGCTATTTGCAAGTACCACCTCGCTGCTTCAGACATCATCTGTCTGATCCCATGATTGCGTTTTCGTATCTTTCTTTTTGATGCTGTCAGGCTTTGAGAAATAGCTTGTACTGCACTCCTGGCTGTGAGGAGCCCAAGCTGCTCTCATTAGCTACAACTGGTGTTTATTCTGTGCATTCAGTTAGTGCCAGAGGAACTGAAGATGCATAAGGTGAGTTAGGGGACGGGTTTAAAAAAAGTAGTTTGAAGAGTGAGAGCTTGAATGAAAAGACTTAGCTTTACTTGGTTTCCCCTCAAGGCAGAATCAGGAAACCAGTTACATCCCCCCCTCATACACCCACATCATCCCAGCCAACCATCTTCCCTGAATGTGCGGCCTATTTTCACTGTCAAGGTGGTGTCCTAGATTCAAAGTTCCATCAGATGAGTAAAACACTAAGGCAAAAAGATTACATCTAGAAGGATGTGGAGGATGGGGGTCTTAAAGCATGCTGAATGTATCTCTACTCATATGATGATGGTGTACTCAATCCATTGGTCTCTAGTCAAGTTGCTGTGAAAAACATTCTAGGAAAGAATATCCAGTTTGCCTGTAAAGAGATGGAGGCAAAAAATAGACAAGACATTTGGGTGTCACGCTTGTTTCTGCAGTTTTAGAAAGTAACTGAGATTAAGCGTCTCGAGGAAAATAGTGTATCGGCCCCCTATTTGTCCATATGCCCTCTACGTCTCTGCTTACTCTTGTTTATGTTATTAATTAGCCATCAGCCGAGGTGTTCAGCCACGGCAGAATTCACCTGGGTATGATTTTGACTTCTCGGAGCAAATTAAATTACCGAGCGTGGAGCTCAGAGAGACAGCTGGTGATCACGGCATGTAGCTGAAGGCGTGCAGAGCACATGGCGTCTATTATACTACAGCAGCACTTCCCAGAGTCAGATTAGCTACTGTGAAATGCTGCTCTTGTCATTTGCTGGTTTAACACAGTCTGAACTATTTTACAGTGCTCAACATCTCAAGGCAGTAGTATTATAAAGTAACTTTATGCGAATACACTTAAAGCCCCGTGGAGGAAAATGTTATTAAATTGTTCTGTGCCTTTGTTGTAATGCACTGATTCCTTTAGAGTGTGTCCCCAGACTCCCCACTGTGAAGCCTTTGTGCGAACACAGTGAAATCAGTGCTCTTGCTGCAGTATACTCGGTGTGAAAGTGTTGCCAGGCATCAATTTGTTAGAGATGCAAATGTCACCAGTGCACTGCCAAGGCCTCGCTCAAACCCTAATCTTGTTTTGTCCTCATCCAAATTTGATCGGCCTTGATGAGAACTATCTCGCAAACACAACACGAATGTATGCGCGCACGCCTCCTTTAAAGTTCAAATTTCGCATTTTTAGTTGTCCTGAGGATTTTCTTCAACGTGTTAAATCCAATTAGCCACCCTATGCTTGTTCCTGCCACTCTTATCAGTCCCAGTCCTTCTGTAGACTCACATAGGATTTATTAAAAATTTAAGACCTCCTCTTTTAGGCAGATAATATATTGGAAACCCTGCAGCATCAACATAAAGCTGTTTAATAATTCATTTGTGTAGCTTGGGGAAGACACAGTATGGACTGTGGTATTGCTGTGACATTTTTACAGAGCCAAACTGTGCAATAAATCTTTCGACCAGAAGCTGACGCATTGCAGCTTTGAATGACTTAAAGTCATATGGATACTGAAAGATTGGTAATAAAGTTGACAGGTTGAAGTGTATTTAATTGTTTTGGATTGACCAATCTCTAAGCCCTGCCACTCTTGCAGAAGCGCCGTGTGACAGGATTTCTATTTTAACACCGTGCATGCAGTTTGTAGTGACAGCTGTGACAGACGGGCTCAAAAATCCTTTTAAACAATGGTCCCCTGATTTCGCACAGGAGGAAACAAAAACATACGTCTTATTTTTAGGTGACATGTGTAGATTTTATTGCCTGAAAAAAAATAAAATGAATAAAAATAAAGTATAGCTGTTGTTTCAGAAGCAGATTTTATGAGCTGAGCTGAACTTGTTAATTAAATCTAACTTTTTAATGTTTCCATTTAATTTGTGTAAAACATTCGTGATGTAAAAGGGTCTTAAATAGGCATATGATGGTAAAGACTGAGAAAAGTGTATGTCCCAGGTAAAGTCAGCTATCCCTTACCTGAAATGATGAAAACTAAACAGGAAATGTTAAAAATTTGACTCATGTGTACTACAAAAATGTGGTTTTTTTCCCCTGTTATTTGTGAGATTTTTTTATTGATATTTTAAAACAGATTGGCCCACGAGCAGTGGTAAACATTAAGGCTTTGCCTGAGCACAGCTGGCGTGTAACAAATGACTTAACTGTGAATAGGATTATGATATTAGTTTACTAATGTCACTAATTTCTCACATAGTGAAAAACAAATACAGTAACGCAACTGTAAGACATGTATGAAAAACATAGTGTGCAAAAAGAGCCTAAAACCTATTCTTTAGGTTAGGTTTAGGGTCCCCAACCTTTTTTGCGCCACGGACTGGTTTAATGTCAGACAATATTTTCATGGACCGGCCTTCAAGGTGTCGCGGATAAATACAACAAAATAAAATGATACGACCCACACAAAAACTGTGGTATTTTGTAAATATAATAATAAACGCAAATTCACTGTGTAATTGTGTAACTTTATTAGCAGCGTCCTCCTGAAATGCGACAACAACATTGAGCATAACATCCTCCTCTCTGCCCCTTAATGCTCTCTGGTTGCTATGGTAACACGTAAATATTTCTTTCAAAATAAGACACACAACTACAACACGGGAAAAGACCCAGGGAAACCGAGTTAACGATAAAAACCCTGAAAACCATAAATTTCACAGCCGACTCTCGTGGCCCGGTCCGTGGCCCGGGGGTTAGCGGACCGCTGTCTTATCTGACAGTAATTTTTAGTATTGAATATATTTTTTGGTCAACCCCACCCATGAGAGTAAGCTGTTGACCAGTTTTTGTAGAAAGAAAAAAAAAAAGTCTGCATGTATTTAGGTTAATATTGGGTTTTTAGGCTGATACCGATATTTGGTAGTTAAAAAAAGCCAATCTTAGACACACAAAACATAAACTGATTTCTCCCTCGTGTCACTCTCATTTGGTGGTGGCAGAGGAGGCTCCCCCTCCCTGAGGCTGGTTTTGCTTGATGTTTCTTCCTGTTAAGAGGGAGTTTTTCCTTCCCACTGTCACCATGTACTTGCTCATAGTGGCTCATCTGATGGGGCTTCTTTCTAAAATTTTCTTGAACTTGAGGCAACTGTTGTTGTGATTTGGTAATATATAAATAAAACTGAACTGAAAATGTAATTGAATAGAATTTTAATAACACTTGTTAGATGTAGTTATTCATGTAACCTTCCTAAGACCATATGGCAGTGCAGTATAAAAATATTTTTATAATGTGGCTCTCTGAAGCTGTATTTAACTATGAAAGCTAGGAAGGGTGTGCAGATTCTGTCAGGGTAGAGGCACAGCTTTTAAACCATACTTTACATTTATGCGCATGTCTCTTGTCTATACTATAGCCTGAAGCACACCACAGTGATAAGTATGGGCAGTGGAAGGAAGAGATTATTGAGGGGTACAGCAAACAGTCAAAAACTGATACCAGTTTTTAGTGTTTTAAAAAATGTGTGTGTGCTCTTTAAAAAAAAAAAAAAATTCCCATCAACATCTGCGTCTTTGGTCAGTAACATTTTGAAAAACCTAAATGCATTAGTTCAGTAAAATCTCATCGACCCATTCATAATAGAACAAAAATGTAATTATATAGAGTCCTGTTCCCTTTGCCGGTGGAAGTCAATGGAATTTGTTTGTGAGTAATCCTTCCAGGGATAGAGTCCCTTATCTAATTTCTCCCTTCATGTATTCTTGTTTAAAAGCTTGAAACCCCTTTTTCCTGTCATGTAGCCAAACTTGCCCTTTGACCTTCTGTGAGAAGGGGTCAGGAAATCATTCAAGTACCATTCCTAAGCGGTAGTGAGCCAGGTCACACGGGACTGAAAATATATTACATTTAAAGGCAGAACTTTCATGGAGGACAAATTATGGGACTCCTTATCTGCAGCCACCTCTCATCCAGAGCTGTCAAGTGATTTGCAGTAAGCTGGCCACTACGTACCTTAGAATTTGCATTTCATAACACCAAATGTGCTTTCTGGTTCTGAAACAGCCCCCACAGTGTGATTGAAGATTAGTTAATAATTCAGAGTCGTTGGAAGCAGTGGGACGGGGATGGCGGTGTTTGCTGTTCGCCTTCACAGCTGCATGGGGTCTGCCAGTGACAGATGGCTCAGCCCATGTGGAGAATTTAGTGCCAGTATATCCCAATAGAGTGTTGGACACAGTGTGTGTCTCTTTTCTCTCTCCCTGCTCTTCTTGCTCATTCCTTTTGTCAGTCTCACTCTCTCATTTCATTCAATTGTGTAAGCAGCATTGAATTTATATGGAGAAGAACGACAGAGGGGGGGAAAAGCGCTGGAGATTAATGGTGATTATTTCATAGTTTTATATTTATTTTTATTTATTGTTGGAAGAGTCATTTGAAAATCTGTAGCTCATATGTTTCCCTTGTTCAACTGTTGGTTTTATCACAGAATGTGGCCTGTAGCAGTTTTGTAAGTTGTTGTTCTCCTGCTGCTCATCTGTAGGGTGTCCAGGTGTCTCTGAAAGATATTTTCAGCTCTCTGCATGGGTGCAGTCACTGACACTGCCTACAATAGTCAGCTCGAGGACAGCTGGTACTACCTGTTGGGAATCGCAGAGACAGCAGGATATTGCAGGCATTCTGTGCTGTTTATCAGAGCCCTGATACTGGATTTGCTTGCCAGTGGATGTTTTGTTTTGTTTTGTTTTGTTTTGTTTTGTTTTTGTTTTTTTTACTAAAATTCGTACTATTCTCTACTGTAATGATGCAATCATTCAAAAGTGGTTACCCATTTCATTCAAAATTAATTTAGATTTAAAAGTGAAGTTGAAATTAGTCACATTTAAAATATCACAGAGATATTTTAAATATTTAGAGCTGTTCATGTTTTACATTTATAATGTTACACAAAATCGGACTCTGTATTTATAACAGTATCTGCTGAGCGGTGATGTCACTCTGCCACCTCACAGGTTGCTGGTGCTGAGTCCCGTAAACTGTTTGCTCAGCAAACTTTAGAATGAACACGCTGACCTAGAAACTGATCCTGAAAGAGTGAAAAAAATTTTTCCAGAATGTGTGACATTTGCAAATTTTTGCATTCTGCTTTTGTTTTTCCACTTTCCACAGTGTCAAAAAAATTTTTTGGAATTGAGGTTATATGCATGGACCTGCAAATGTAGTACTTTGTAAGTGTGCCAGTTTCCGCAAAAGTAACTTAACACCTTATTTTGTGATGAACTTGTTTTTCCAGAGCTGCCAGAGAACTGGACAGACACGAAGGAAACTCTGTTAGAGGGGATGGTGTTCAACGTGAAGTACCTGGGTATGACTCTGGTGGGCCAGCCTAAAGGAGAGGACATGGCCTCTGCTGCCATTCGCAGAATTGTTGCCACGGTGAGTCTCTGTCCCCCATTAGAAGCTTAAACCTACACCCTTATAATGCATGTCGCTATATGAGGCATCCTGGTATTACTACTAAACTAAGTAGTGTATAAATTACCACCCTATTAGCAAAAATCTGTCAACAAGGTCATGAACTTAGAACTTGGAACGTTTTTATTGTCATTGTACAGTTGCTTGTACCAGACCACAAAGGTTACAATCATATTTCTAAAGTTTCAAGAGGGAAACTGTGAACATTTCAACTGCAGTGATATTTATTTAGAGGATTACTGTGACAATGTACTTTCAAATTCCATTGCACATTATCTGAGTGACTCTAAGATGACTAATGTCATCCATGTCATCTTAATGGCTCAGGACATTATTTTAAAGATAAGCAAGCAAAGGGTCAGTGAATTTGATTGTCATCACAACAGGAGCAAAATCACTGTGGACACTGTCAGAATCATTTAAACTATAACCTTTCATTATTGTCTTATGTGAGTATTAAGGATAAACAGCTCAGTCAAGGGAAATGTTTTGATTGAGACGTTCTGCGAAATATTTAACAGCTTACTGCGATTACTCTTAAACCAAGTAATCAGCATCATTCACAGTTAAATTTCTGTAACACGCTTGCCAAGTTGTTTACAAAGTTTATCTCTGTGTCAAGGTTTGCACGTATATGCATGGAAATAGAGCAGCTAATCCAGGATTATCAGGGGTTGCACACATGCAGAAGGCCAATCTCTGTTTTCATGCTTACCAACAGCAAACTGGGGATTTCTGGGTACGGTTTTCCACATTAGTTCAGCCAGCTGGCAGTTTTCTCTTGAAACTACAAGAAAACCATTGCATTTAAACCAGTCAACTTAGAAATATACCAAGAAGCCAATTCCTGGACTGTTTTTATGCATGCAAATTGATACTCATGTTTCTGTTTCTACTAACGCTCACACTTGCACACCTATTCACTTGGCACTTTCTCAACAATGCAAATGTCTGATGTTTCTTTGCAGAATGAACAGCCTGGCACAGGCAGCAGTATAATCATAAATCCCCCACCTCTCAATTAGAGACTGAACCAAACCTAATGGTGGGATTAAGATTCAGTTGATTTACACCAAGACAAAAAGTCTGTTCCCATTATAATTGACTGAACTGAATGGGTATATTGAATAAATAGGTGACTTTTCTATTCACTACATGCTTCAGTCAGACATGATTAGACAAGACAGGGGAAGCAAACATAGAGAAAGGCTGAACTTGGCGTATCTCAAGCTGACAGATTGGTTTTTGCCTTGTGGCATGGAACTCGAAACATGACGGCGGCAACTGTAGCTGTTAGCGCTTCCTGCATGAACGAGCTACCACAATCAGCTACAGCATGCTCTCCCCACCCTTATAATGTAATTTTCCCTTATTTTATGAGTTGTGGTTCTAAGCAGAGACTATTGTTCATTGTCACCATCTCCAGGGTATTACAATTCCTACAGCAAGCCATGGCACCATTCCCATTGTCCTTGAGAAGTCCTAGTTTTGTTTAAGCAAGGATCTCACTCCTAGTGATCTTTATCTTCTCACCATCATTCTTTTATGAATAAAAGAGAGAGACAAACTAAATTATGCAGTCCTTTCGATGTATGTGCGTATAATGCCCCCTCCCTCCCCATTCATTGGCTGTCACTCTACTGATGCTTAGCCTGATATCTGTTGAGTGTCACAAAAAAAAACTGCTGTCATTTGCTATTTAATTGCATTATCTGGAGGTTATTGTCACTGTCAACATTCACTCACGTAGGGCAAAATCTCAGCACTATGGCCGTATTTTCTGGAAGTCCAGATGGTGTAAAGTTTCAGGGGGAGTCAGTGGCTGCCGGCCCGACCTGGAGTGCTCATTCTGGGCTACATGTTGCAGCTTTTCTCCCCTCATTCTGTCGCTTTTTATAAATTCTCTACATTTCTGGGACAAAGCAGGCTGCTTGGTTTTGCTTAACAGCATACTGTTTACAAGTTGAGGGCTTTTAGTGTTTGATCAGAAGGTCATTTGGTATTAATGTCAGAGTGACATAGAAGGTCTGTATTTTCTTCTATGATGCAACATTTCCTCCAGTTTCTTCATCTTCTTTGATCTATGTTTGTGTACACAGTGTGTGTCTGCTGTGCAGAAGTCTTGAGCCACCCTTCATTTTCCTAGTTTTTGATAGGAAAATGAGAAACGGGTGCAGCAATGGCCTCCTTTATTCCTCAACATAGCCATGCTCTCTTTTTTAAGAAAATATGTTTAACTAGTATTCAGGAATACTTCTCTAAGTTATTGAAGGACATTCAAAGCTCTTCTTTGGATTTTGGCTGCCTTTTATTCCATTCTTTATCAAGATGATCCCACACTGCCTCAACAATATAAAGTATTTTTCATTGTCTGTTTTTCTATCCAGGTATGCTTTTATTGAATGGGCAGTGGGTGTGGGATCATTGTCGTGCAAAAATACCATCTGGAACATGCCATTGAGACACGTTCCAGACGATATTACATGTTGGATCTAGATCTGACTATATTTATCTGTGTTCATAATTGCATTCGTTTTGACAAGATCTCCAACATCATTGGCTAAAATGCAACCATGACAGGCCCTCCAAGGTGTTTTACAGATGGCTGTAGATACTCACTGTTGTACCTCTCTCCTGACCTCATCCGTACACGTTGACAGAAATTTGAACCAAGTATGTCATTTTGAATTCATCACCCCATCAGAACTCTTGCCACTGATTTAATTTGGCATAAATACAGCCACGCTTCCATTTAGACCATCTTTGATGAGGCTTGAGAGAACAGTAGATGGATCAACTGAAGGGCTATATGCATCTCTTAGATCCTGTGTCAGGTCTTTGATGGATTGCTTTCTATTTCTTAAAGACATGACCTTCATATACTCTTCACCTGCTCTTGATTGGTTGTACAAAATGACTATTTTATGTCAGCTAAAGAAATGGTACAGGCTACTAGTAACGAAGTGCTTAAAGATACTCTTTAAAAAGACTGCTTGAAGTTCCTTCTTTGCTATGCTATTTTTGTAGATACGATACAGGTTCATCCCTTGAGTTGGGTACCTTTTTACACTTGAAAAATATATATATGCGAGTTAAGCGTCTTAACAAAAAGGAAAAAAAAATCCTCTGAAAATGGTCAGGTACAAGGACTGGACTGAAAATGAGTGAAAAAGCAACAAACGTTCCAAAACTTTGAAAGACCTTCAGAAAGCCTGGAGAACTGTTGATCAAGACCACATTACAAATCTAAATAAAGTCTGGCTCACTGAACGAAATGAGGGGTGGCTCAAGACTTTTGCACATTACTGTATATGTTTTGTGTTCAATATCCACAGGCCAGAGCCGGCGCTAAGAAGTTTCGGAAAGTAACACTGACGGTCTCACCGAAAGGCATCGTTATCACAGACACAGAAACCACAGACCTCATAGAGAATGTCTCCATTTACAGGTACGGCCATCGCATTTCTACCCTGAACCTGTTGGTCCACAACAGTGATTGATTACTAAGATTTTTTTAATATTCATGTTCCCCAGAAAACTTCCCCCATTTTCCTGTACTTCAATTTTTTTGCCCTTTCTTTATTAAAAAAAAATCCCCCAAACTGCATGATCAGCATGGTTGATAAAAATTCACATTCATTATCAGAAACAATTCCTCTCAGGCTATACTGTACTGCTAAAATGTACTCTCTATCTATCTGTGCTCTAGATATAAACCGATTAAATTAAAATGGAAAACATTATAGCTGAGTACAACCTTGCAGAGGTACCAGCATTTGTTCAAACTTCCCAAGCAGCTTGTGCATGTAATATGCTAGTTTGCTATCAGAGTTAGCAGAAACACCTGCAGGGATTTGGGGCTGAATGAAACAAACACTCCAGCAGAGAACTCATTTGTACCAAACTCAATTTAAATTCAAATTCACTAAAATTATTTTTTTTAGATTCATTTTACAAGAGGTCATTGGCTCGTCTTATCCTCTCTTTTTTATAATAATTTGCTGCTATTTTATTTGTCCTTTATTTTATTCTAGGTTCAGCCATTCTTTGATAAAATGCTCTTAATATTAATGATGTCTTGTTGCTGTTGTTGTTATGATATGGCTTCATTTTTTTGACCTTCTATAGGTCATTTTCCCTTCTGTCCATTGCTGTGCTTCTTTTGCAACATTAAACTAAGCAGTTTTCTGCTCAGAGCTGTGGTGAGTGGGTCAATTAGGGGTACATCACAAGATGATTATCTGTTGTATCACATCAATTTTGAACTAAATGTTGAAAGATGGGGTAATGAAATATATTTTTTGCCTGGCACCAAAGGGTAAATGAAACCAATTACAACAAGAACATAACAGAAAATGGCTAAATCAGCCCATAATTTCCCAATAAGTGCATCCCTCATGTGAATAGAAGCTAGGTTTCACTCTAACAAATCAGTCTGTGTGTGTTGATATGATATGTTTGGCTGGCTTCTCCTCTCTGGGTAGCATTCTGTAATACAGCCTTGGCCTCTTGTTGGGGATTACAGTCTAAATATCATATGGCTGGACTGTGATTACAGAACAAGCTTTGATAAAAGACGGATGTGTGTGAAGGTGAATCGATGTGTGTGCAGGTGTAGGTCTGGATCCCCTCTTGATCCACCTTATCAGCAGTAACAGACCACAGGCTAGTGAAACCTGCCTCGTCTTTGATCTCCTTCTTTTCTCTCCTCTTTTCCTTTATACGGTCTAGCAAAAAAAAAAAAAAGTCCTATTTATGCTCATTATCTTAAACTGAGCTTTGAACACAGGACAACGGAGTTCTTAGACTGAAACTCGAGCTTCGATTGTTTGCCGAGATATGATACAGGACTCAGTGAAGGACCACATGCTGTGCTCGGGTTGACTGAAGATTTTATGGAACCCCACCCCCACCTCCACTTCCTTGTGGCCATCCCCCCCACCCCCTCGTATCTTTTTTTTGCTGCACATAATCCATTTGTTGGCCAAGAAAGCAAGCAGAGTGTGAAAGAATTCAAATCAAGCAAATCAAGACTGTGTTTAGAGTGCGTAGCATCCACAGGGGGAACTGAGTTAGATACACAAGTTATGTGCACATATGTCCACACATTGGGTAGACTTTGTGGATGTAACTTGCACAGTGAGTGTGTATCTAAATTTGTGTGTTTGTAGAATTAATTTTGGATTCACACTGGGTTAAAGCCAGCCTGTTTTCCCTCAGGGGAAGCTTAGTGGGGGTTAGAAAACAGACAGGAGGGCATTGTGCATGGCATAGAAAATAGGATCCCAGCACCCATAACCCTCCCACTGCATCCATCCACACCCACCACCACCCAAGTTACAAAGAAACAATGCAGTACTAACCTGTATGGGTGGAATTTCACTTTTTACAGTTTCAAAGTATCCAATAGCTTTTAAACCCCTTTTGGTTTTTTTGGTTTTTACCATCACCCCTCAGCACTTTTTAAATGATCATAACTTTGTTACCATTTGTGCCAGAGACAGAATTAAAAGGGTTTCAGAAATGAGAGAAGACAAGCTTTATGGGGATATTCGGCATATCATGGTAGCACAAAGCTTTCACAAGGTCACAGAACACAGAAAATTAATCTCAGTCTAGATGTTACCATGTGCGCTTCACATTATCATAACTGCTGAAACGTTTTCACTATAGAGAAAATTTAAGTGGTTCCTGAAAGATGATAATGATTTTGTAATTTTAAAGCCAAAATTAAAAAATAAGTCCAGGCAGCCTGTATGATACTTTGATGTTAAATGGTTAAAGCTTATTGTCATAAGCTTGATGTTCCAGGATTTGCAGAGCATCTGTTGTCTAACTGCTAACGGCGGTGAAGGATTACACCACACAGGAGGTGAATAAATGATTTTCTACCACAGGCATAAACCTGGATTGTAATGATAATACCCGTCGGTAGTTTACAGATCAGTGATGGAGCTTATATATAAGGAAGGAAGTGGAAAACATCCATTGATATGATAATGAAGAAGAGTTCCCATTAGGGAGAAGTCAAATTTTCTGCTTCTAACTAAACACAATTTTCAAAAGTGCACATTAGGTGGGGTCCAAAGATCCAGTTAATCCAAATTAAATGTCAGAACCTGTTTGGTGTGACAGCTTTCTATCAAGAATAGCCAGGTTAGCTGTTTACCTCTGATTCCAGTCTTTATGCTAGGCTGAAGTTACAGCTTCTTGTTCTTAGCTCAGTCTCTAACAAAGGATTCCTATAGATGTTTGAACCGAAATCAGTGCTGAAGAAAACCCTCCTGTGTATAGTTCAGAATATAAGTAATCTGTGTGTTTTCTGTTACTGGATCATGCACAGATTTGCAGATCTGCAGGTGTAAGAGAAGACGTGGGAGTTTGATTAATGCAGCCACTTACTGGATCAGTAGACAAGTGGCTGGTTTGTTTCTTTCCTGAGAGGCCTTTATATGCGCCGGTGTAGAAAAATCCAGATATTCAACGCCAATACAGTAATCGATGTTTGTCATCCTTTTAAAAGCATGCTTTGTTTAAAACATGCAGACAGAAGATGCTCCCAGCAGAGAACATTGTGAGGGTGTTCAGACTCCATCTGGGCTAGCGTTGCTGATTCATATTCTGACAAGAGCTCTCAGGGAACAGCCAGCATATCAATCAGCAGAGCATACGGGTCAGAAAAGCAGAGCTGAAATGCAGACTGACACCGCACCTTGTAATGATACACGTGGTTCTGACATGTGTCTGTACGATCTCTAAACTGAGGATATTGGGCGTGACAGTGATCCTAAACATTCATGGAAACATGGCTTCTTTCATAATTTTATTTAAAGATGAAAAAAACCCACTGCTTTTTCTTTCTTTTTTTTTTTTAGTATTGTACTATTGCTAAGTTGAAAGTTGAACAGAAGTAGTTCACTGTCGAATTAAGCAGCAGACCTGTTTCATTCAGCGTATGAAAAGTTTGAGGCTTTGATGTGTGAAGATCTATTCAGGCTTTGTACTGTAAATATTTAAATAATATCCAATGACGTTCTCTCGCTGCCTCACAAATACCGGTGCGGTACACAGTAAGAAGATCAAAGGCTTGCAGTCCAGACAGCCCCTTTGGAGATATGATGGCGACTGACAGCTCAGCTTCTGTTGTTCAAGCTTAGCGGGAACTATGCGATACTTTCAGGTTGTTTTTTTTCCCTGTTGTTGTTTAAACCTGAAGGCCTGTATTGAAAATAAGATCCACTGTGCCGCACATCTGACACTTATTATCCTGTAATGACTAAAAGGTTTTCTTAAGAGTTTTTATAAATAGAAGAAATGTATCTTTGGTACATGGATTAAATCTTGCATGTACATTCACTGGACAGAGGTCTCTTTGTTGATGAATATATGTAACTATATGTATTAGTCTGACTTTTATGCTCTTGACAGTAGAAGTCAATGTGGCATGTGCTGCTTAATATGATTATTGTGATATTGGGATTTTGGACAGTTCAGTGCAAAATAATAATATTAGTAATGTGAATCATAACTGATGCACATACAGTTTTGGGGGCACTGACTTGCAAGACATGCACTGTGTGTGCACTGACCTATTTTAATATTTTGCTTACAGCACATTGTTCTGGGAAAGCTAAAGACTGACTGTGAAATGTTTTTTTTTTTTTTTTAATAAGGCTTAAAAAGGTTTTAAAAATATGTCAAGAACAGCTAAAGCTTAGATACTGCCATTAAATAAAAATAAAATGTCAAATGCTGCAGTTACTGATTTTAAATTCTCTTCATAGAACTTTTTCTATCTGAGTTCACATCAGCAAATCAGTCCTTAAAAAGCAAAAGAAAGAAGCAAGAAAAATGCAAAAAACACAACATGCCTGATGTAATTTTGACTGCTATCGCCCAAAGGGTCTACTTCCTTTAAGCCCCAGTTATTTTTAGATCAGCCCTTCTGATCAGTTGCATGTGCACTGGATGTCCGCCACTAGATCAAAATAATGATTCTTCAAAATAAATCTCATTTTGCAGGAGCCAAATCTGGCAAGTAGGGCAGTAGCTTAGTAGGGATTGTGTTGGTGTGGCCAAACAACTGTTTTTGAGTGTGGTGTGAATGGTTGCAACATGATGAAAGCATGGTACGAGACAATTTTTGGGTCACTGACAGACTTAACTTCCATAATCCAAAATAAAGATTACTATGCTCTTGGTTGTGCTCAATTTATGCTACCTTTAGGCACAGGTCAGGATAATTTCTAATCAGTAGTGTTTTCTGAACTTGCAAGTCGATTGTGAAATAGCAGATGCAGTGTAGTGGTAAGAATGGAAATCTATGTATGCTAGAAGCGATCCAGATGTGCACAAGGAGATGCCTTGAAGGGAGCATATTATTTAGTAAATAAAATTTTGAGAACATAAAAAATTATGAAAACGTGGATATTTAAATATTTAAAATAAGTGAAATTCATCTTGTGCAAAATATATGAAGTTAATTAAAAGCACATGCTATCTCAATAGGATGATAATTGAGTTGTATTGAGTAGTATTTGAGTTTCGTCATTCTTGTTTTCTAATTTTAAATAGGTCAACCCTTTCAACTTTTCCCTGCTCATTTTTATGCAATTACGGCCCCAAATATAAGTTCGCGCTTCGGGAGAGGGGGTAACACGCAGAGCTGGGTATCCTGGGCATTGCTATGTGGGTCATGCATCAGTGGTGCAAGCCAGCAAACAATCTGAGATGGAGTAGTGAGCGCTGTTGATTTCATGGTTGTTGTTTGATCTAATACATAACTTCATTTTTAGCGCCACTACCCACCCCCCACCCCCCACCTCTGAATTGGGGTAGCAAATGAGTGTCAGCCATCCACAAATCCCCTTTGCATGTAGTTTACAATTTGCTCTAATGATGGCAGATTATACAGTCATCAACCCAGAGCTTTCTCTTTCTCCAGTGACGATGATGACAGCATGAATATCAAAAATAGCAACATAGTTCGTGTAGAAGAGTTCTACTGCCGGTCTATGGAAGGAGCCCCTAATTGTCCTTGTTGTGCTGTTTTTAATTATAGTGAAAAAGGTCAAGTGCAACGTTTACCGTGGCTAATTTGCATATCTATTTAAGGCAACAAACAAATGACGCACGCTGCTGATTCAGGTAACCATCGCAGATACACAGAGTGACTGAAGATCAATACAGCTTCTAATAGCCTGCGTAAAATCTGACAAAGGAAATTCAGTTCTTTTGTTGCCTCAGTGAGCCCCAAACAAGCTGCTGTGGGAGAACAAAATGGCTTTGTGGACTTTGTCTGGATTGGTTTTAGATAACTATTGAAAATCACAGGGCTGAGGCTGTGTCTGGATTTGCAGACAATTGGATTTCTTGAAAACCAGATAGTGGATTCAGTGTGACTGCTGGGAATGAGGTCTCAAATGCAATACAATCACAGTGGAGATCAATTTGTAATCTTAGACTTTCTATTTTCCACTGATGGTAGAAATTTAAATGCTTCAGAGGAGAAAAATATATATATATGTACCCACATGATGGGGACATTTTTCTGTTGTTGATAAGAATTTGCAATACATTATGTAACTGTCAGGGAGGTTATTTCAGAAAATCTTCAGCAGATTTCCTGCAGTTTCAAATGCCTTCCTGCAGTGGTTGATGCTCTCAGATAAAAAATGAGGAACAGCAAACAGTTTATCTGAATATAATTTTTTTTTAAGGTCATTTACCTTTGAATAATTCTATCATTTTTATCACAAAAGTGTAAATAATGCTCCTTTGCTGAGAATTTAGGGTTAATTGACAAGCTCAGTCTTTAAAGGTAACATTTTATTAACATTTGACTTCAGCATGAAACACTTTGGCTCCATCCAAACTCTGAAGTACCTACAGCTTCAAGCACAACTCACTTATGGATGTCACTGCTGCTCATTTGTCTTTGCCCAGCTGTGGGACTCAATCAGCATATTATTCATATCCATTGCTCTGGTGCTGTGACTGGTGTGCTCATGCATATGCAAAAGGTAAACCACAAAGGCAAAGTAACAGCCTTAATTGGCATGTAGGCAGTGCAGCTTACCTTGATCTACGAGGTTTCATTAACAGTGTGGACTAGTAGGTAATGTTGTGTACCTTGTGTGACACTAAAGCCTTCCTATATGTAGTTTTTCGTGTATCATTCATTATAAATGGATGTACACTCATGGCAAAATTCTAACTCTTAAGGTTTTACATATCAGAACATAATTAAAAAACATTATATGGTCCACACTGGGTCTGAAAATTAACTAAATGCAACCTTAGATGAACAAAAGCACATACACAGATATTACACCCTTACTGCTTCCATAGGAATTAAGACTGTAAGTAGCAGCTGTGTGCTGCTAATCAAATGTTAACTGGTTAGCAGTAAATGTTAGCATCTCCCATAGTTTTATGGTTTAGAACATTCAGGTATGTGTTAATACAGTGCCAAGGAGGGAAGACTTCAGCAATGAATGAACTGTTGCTGATCATCAATCTGGGAAGTGTTTTAAGGCCAATTATAAAAACAGACCATCATTCTGCAGCGAGAAGGATTATTCCCAAGTGGAAAACATTCAAGACAGCTGCATTGGGAAAAATAAAACAGAAGACTTCTGGATAGACGTGATGTTTGCACAGCGATATGTTTGGTGAAAACCGAACAGAGCATATCAGCACAAACATGTTACACCAACTGTCAAGCACGGAGGTGGAGGGGTGATGATTTGGTCCTCTGCATACCAAAGTCAAATGTGTCAATAATAAGTCAAATGTGAGGCTATCTGTCTAATGGCTAAAACGTGGCTTAAATTGGGCCATACAACAGGATGATGATTCAAAGCAAAGGGACAAATATATAACAGAAATGGCTAAAAACCCCCAAATCAAGTCATTGCAGTAGCCCAATTAAAGTCCAGACCGCAACCTCATTGAAATGCTTTGGCAAGTCCTTAGGTTTGCTGTGTATAAACAAACCTTAATGAACTGAGAAAACATTGTAAAGGAGAGTGGGTCAAAATTCCTCCACAGCAATGTGAGAGACAGAAAATGATTGCTTTAAGTTATCGTTATCAAATCTGGTTCTACTAAACTACTAAATCATCTTAGTTTTTCATGCATTCCTTCTGCATTTTGGCTCCATTTTGTCAAATAAATAATGACATGGTGTTTTATGTCATGTGATCTTAGTTTTATTTACCTATTTTTAAAACCTGGTAAGACTAGATATTGCTTTATTTATGTGCTTGGCTGAAATGTATAGAGCCTTTGTAACTGACTGTATATCATGTGAATTGATGGAACTGCTACACTGCAATAAACTTCTGTTCTCTCTCACTTCTCTCTCTTTCCTTTAAAACAGAATCTCATACTGCACAGCAGATAAAACTCAGGATAAGGTCTTTGCATATGTTTCTCAGAGTCAGTTCAACGAGACTCTAGAGTGCCATGCCTTTCTCTGCCAAAAGAAGAAAATTGTAAGTCTGCAGTGCTGTGGGCTTCTTGTATATACCTGTATTTAGACTGATGTGTTGGATATATGTTGTCAGACTTTAGGAGGATGCTCAGTTTGTTTCAGGACCAAGAATTATGAACTCTAAGTGTAACATAACAATGGGTGGTGTGTGGCTCCATCTTGTGGCTGATTCCTTAGTGAGACTCGAGTTTTACTTTTGTGGTTAGTATTAAAAATACTGCTTTCTGACAAATCTATGATAATAGATGCATTCTCATAAAAAGAAAAAGTTAAAATATCTTCTTTATCACAAAATCAAATACCCATTATTAATAATAATTTATTTTCATCTAGTTTCTCTGTGTTATTCTCTTTCCAGGCTCAGGCTGTAACATTAACAGTAGCCCAGGCCTTTAAAGTGGCCTTAGATCTTTGGGAGATTGCTCAGGAAGGTAAGTTCCCTGAACAAAGAGGAAATGACTCTGGAACTTTAGTTTAATGTCCACAAAATGCTGAGTACAAATTGTCTGTGCATGAATGAAAGATTCAACTATAGTTGGAGTCTGTTATTTTCTAAGAGTTTGAAACAGCTTCTCGGTTCACAGACAAAAGCAAGAAGGCCAGGACCTGCTGTAAGTGCGCAGCAAGCAATGGGCAGACAGAGGCAGCCGACACTCAGTGTGTCCCAGCGGGTAACTTCATTTTATTGTGTCCTCCTCCATATTGTGTCCCAGCATATCGAACAAGATATGACTATATTAGTGAAAGGTAAAAGACAGCAGAATGTTAAATACTATGTTAACTGTGAAGTTGTTTTAATGTGATTTAACAAATTATCTAGTTCTCAATATTAAAAATAGCAACAAATCCAAATTAAATTAATTTTCTTTGCTTTTTAACAAGTCTGACACATCACCATAAAACCATACTGGGGGGGGGGGAGATTATAAAAATTCAATTGAATTCACAATCAGCATTGTGCCAAGGTGTGTTATAT